>NW_026878410.1:0-240458 GCF_032173495.1 Musca vetustissima | reverse complement strand
TTTTCAAAGACCATTCAAGGCGTGGATTTTTTAAAAATTATTTTTTCAAAGACCATTCAAGGCGTGGATTTTTTAAAAATTATTTTTTCAAAGACCATTCAAGGCGTGGATTTTTTAAAAATTATTTTTTCAAAGACCATTCAAGGCGTGGATTTTTTAAAGAATACTTTTTTCAAAGACCATTCAAGGCGTGGATTTTTTAAAGAATACTTTTTTCAAAGACCATTCAAGGCGTGGATTTTTTAAAGAATATTTTTTCAAAGACCATTCAAGGCGTGGATTTTTTAAAGAATATTTTTTCAAAGACCATTCAAGGCGTGGATTTTTTAAAGAATATTTTTTCAAAGACCATTCAAGGCGTGGATTTTTTAAAGAATATTTTTTCAAAGACCATTCAAGGCGTGGATTTTTTAAAGAATATTTTTTCAAAGACCATTCAAGGCGTGGATTTTTTAAAGAATACTTTTTTCAAAGACCATTCAAGGCGTGGATTTTTTAAAGAATACTTTTTTCAAAGACCATTCAAGGCGTGGATTTTTTAAAGAATACTTTTTTCAAAGACCATTCAAGGCGTGGATTTTTTAAAGAATACTTTTTTCAAAGACCATTCAAGGCGTGGATTTTTTAAAGAATACTTTTTTCAAAGACCATTCAAGGCGTGGATTTTTTAAAGAATACTTTTTTCAAAGACCATTCAAGGCGTGGATTTTTTAAAGAATACTTTTTTCAAAGACCATTCAAGGCGTGGATTTTTTAAAGAATACTTTTTTCAAAGACCATTCAAGGCGTGGATTTTTTAAAGAATACTTTTTTCAAAGACCATTCAAGGCGTGGATTTTTTAAAGAATACTTTTTTCAAAGACCATTCAAGGCGTGGATTTTTTAAAGAATACTTTTTTCAAAGACCATTCAAGGCGTGGATTTTTTAAAGAATACTTTTTTCAAAGACCATTCAAGGCGTGGATTTTTTAAAGAATACTTTTTTCAAAGACCATTCAAGGCGTGGATTTTTTAAAGAATACTTTTTTCAAAGACCATTCAAGGCGTGGATTTTTTAAAGAATATTTTTTCAAAGACCATTCATATTTTTTCAAAGACCATTCAAGGCGTGGATTTTTTAGAGAATATTTTTTCAAAGACCATTCAAGGCGTGGATTTTTTAAAGAATAGTTTTTCAAGGACTATTTAAAGCGTGGATTTTTTAAAAATTATTTTTTCAAAGACCAGACCAGGCGTGGTTTTTTTACAAATTATTTTTTCAAAGACCATTCAAGAATATTTTTTCAAATACCATTCAAGGCGAGGATTTTTTAAAGAATATTTTTTCAAAGACCATTCAAGGCGTGGATTTTTTAAAGAATATTTTTTCAAAGACCATTCCAGGCGTGGATTTTTTAAAAATTATTTTTTCAAAGACCAGATCAGGCGTGGATTTTTTAAAGAATACTTTTTTCAAAGACCAGACCAGGCGTGGATTTTTTAAAGAATACTTTTTTCAAAGACCAGACCAGGCGTGGATTTTTTAAAGAATACTGTTTTCAAAGACCGGGCGTGGATTTTTTAAAGAAAACTTTTTTCAAAGACCGGGCGTGGATTTTTTAAAGAAATATTTTTTTCAAAGACCGGGCGTGGATTTTTTAAAGAATACTCTTTTTAAGGACCATTCAAGGATAAAGAATATTTTCACCCACTTCTACTTGTTTCTGCTAAGAGTCCAATATTACGATATTCTGTCATTCTATTTTAACTAAAAACTCAAAGCAAAATCGCCATCTCCACCTCTTCCTTTCCGAACTTTACCAGTTCTGTTCCCCCCACAACTCTTTCAACACATTTCACAATACCTCGAGGTGGAGCTAATGCTTGGTATTTCCGTTTTTTTCTCATTTTATTGGTTACGCATGCGCACATATTACTTGTAATGCCAACCAACCAGGCTACAAATGTAGTGCCATCGGAGGTCAGTTAGCACGAATCAACCAGATCTACATTCACTATGACAATATTCGTTGAAATTTATTACCATGTCTGGAAATTTAGATGGTTTCTGTCATTTGGTCATAATGGATGGCACATTTAGTTTTTAAGATCTTTGTTTTCTTACTATTTTGTAATGTGTTTTTTTGTAATGTGTTTATTTGGAAGTTGCGGTTTCGTATTGACTGACCTTCAAAATGAGAAAATTGGATTTAAATAAATTGAGCGCACAAAAATATTTTTTATACTTTTATAGGTGTAGATTTTGAAATATTATTTTTGCAAGAAATGTAAAAATAAAAATATTATTTTTACAAGAAATGTAAATTTATAATTATAATTGTTTAATGTCTGACTTAGGCGCAAATTTATAAAGAATAAATAGTATTTAAAGGTAAGGTGTGGAAGTGGATTTGTAAAGAAGAATTTTTTCAAGGCCTCCTTAAGGCGTGGATTTTTTAAATTTTCAAGGCCTATTAAAGCGTGGATTTGTCAAAAAATTTAAAAAGGCGATATTGTAAAAAAGAATTTCTTCAAGGATTTTTCAAGGCCTATTTAAGGCGTGGATTTGTAAAAAAGAATTTTTTCAAGGATTTTTCAAGGCCTATTTAAGGCGTGGATTTGTAAAGAAGAATTTTTCAAGGCCTATTTAAGGCGTGGATTTGTAAAGAAGAATTTTTCAAGGCCTATTTAAGGCGTGGATTTGTAAAGAAGAAATTTTCAAGGCCTATTTAAGGCGTGGATTTGTAAAGAAGAAATTTTCAAGGCCTATTTAAGGCGTGGATTTGTAAAGAAGAAATTTTCAAGGCCTATTTAAGGCGTGGATTTGTAAAGAAGAATTTTTCAAGGCCTATTTAAGGCGTGGATTTGTAAAGAAGAAATTTTCAAGGCCTGTTTAAGGCGTGGATTTGTAAAGAAGAATTTTTTCAAGGCCTTTTTAAGGCGTGGATTTGTAAAGAAGAATTTTTCAAGGCCTATTTAAGGCGTGGATTTGTAAAGAAGAATTTTTCAAGGCCTATTTAAGGCGTGGATTTGTAAAGAAGAATTTTTTCAAGGCCTATTTAAGGCGTGGATTTGTAAAGAAGAAATTTTCAAGGCATATTTAAGGCGTGGATTTGTAAAGAAGAATTTTTCAAGGCCTATTTAAGGCGTGGATTTGTAAAAAATAATTAACTCATTTTTTTCTTTCCTAAATTGCCATTCGCCTCTAGTCGGATATGTTACTCATAATTCATTTTTTTAATACAAATTCGAATAAGAACACAATGAGTAATCGATTGCTTTATAATTGTCAATGAGTAATGGTGGTATGTAGTTGCTAACATGCAACATGGACATGCCCCTATCCGTCGGCCCAATATTGGTTTTGATTACAAGTAGTAACCATGAAATGAACCACCACTACCTTTTACAGAAAAAAAATTACAACACCAATAATAATTGCAAATTTTATTCGTTTATATTTTTGTTATGTCGATTTATTTTGAGGAGTGTGAGTGTGTGTGGTTTTAATATTTCCCCCTACCAAGTTGCAAGACAAAAACTTACACCGCGAAGAATGATCTCAAGAAAAAACTACCAAATGCAAGAGTTCGCTGTTTTTGTTTTTGGTTTTCAAGGTAGACAGAGTGATGTTGCAGCAACACAGCGATTATGCGATTATTACTTTTGCAACAGCCACAAAAATACGAAATGAGAGGAAAAATCCATAAGCCACAAGCAACAGTCAATATGGTAGTATTATTTGTTCTTGCTGTTGTGGCTGGTGGTATTGTGAAGCTGCCACATAAAAATGTTTCAAGAATCGTGACTACCTGTATTTTTGACGCATTTACGCAAAACCCACCAGAACAAGAGTTCCAGCACACACAACACACACTGCACTGCATTCGCGAAGGGGACTGACGAACAAGTGGACAGACATGTTGTCATAGCTCCATTGTGCAGGCAGCAGCAGCAGCACCTCCATCAGCCACTTAACAACGTCTTTTCTCTTGCTTATTCTTGTTACGCTTTGCCGAGTTACCTTTATGGGAGTTGCAGTTGTTTGCACTTTGTCTGTATGTCAGTCAGCCAGTTCCTGCGTCTGTCCGTCCGTCCTCTAACTTACAGTTTGTGGCTTGGGTTCTGTGAGATGGTGGCGGCACCTCTCTTTTTGTCTACCACAGTCACATTGCTGATTGCTAGACTACCAGCGGCAATGTACTCCACTGCTCCAGTCATAACTGCTGGTGGTGGTGCTGCTGGAGGGAGGATCTGTTCAAAATGCACGCGTGCCAATATTAAGCTTTGTGGCAAAGTGTAGTTTTTTATTTGCGTTTTTATTTATTTGTCTTGTTATTTATTTCTACTTTTCGTCTTCGCCTTGGAAGTTTTCGCTGACAACAGATTGTGTCTTCTGAGGCAACCATCTAACCAACCATCCAGTCAACCAGCCAGCCAACCAACCGACCATCCAAGCAACCACACATAACCCACATCGTACACCACATAACAACAACGAGGCAATCGTAGCTGACGACACATGCAATTTTGCTTAGATCCCCATGTCTACTAGGCAAGTCTAAGTTTCCGTCTGTCTGTCTGACTGTTGCGCGCTCTGTGCTTACACGTTTGACTGTTGTTCTTGTTGTTGTTGCAACCTGAAGTTTGTTAACTTTTAAGATGTTTTTAATCTATCTTGTGAATGCGTTCGTTCTTTCGTTTTGTATATTCTATATATTCGTTTGTTTGTTGGTGTGTCTGTTGCATGCAACTCCATCGTGTACGTGCTCCCATATCCGATGTCTAAACGCGGTATATTTATATGTCTATCAGTCTGTATGCTCGTTCGTCTACTTGCCTGTTGTTGTTCGTCTATTTGAACATGTACTTATGTCCTTGTTGCCGTTTCACTTATTTGTATGCATTATTACGCTGTTCATATGCAAGGTAGATATTTGACTCGTATTTGTATTGATATTGGCGAATATGTTTTAAGATTTAATGTTCAGTAGAAAAGAAGTAAACGTATTTACTTGAGATGAAAATTGCAAACAGTGGTTCCAAATAAGCAGCAAATAAGCACAAATATATACTATAATTTTTGCAAACCACTTGCGGTTTGGTATTATTAATGCGACGAAACATCAATAATTATGAAAAATGGGCTGTGGAAACTATGCCACAAAAAATACTAAATTACAGTTACTTTGGTGGAAATATACGGTTAACACCTTAAAAATACCAAAGATGTGCCATATCAAAACATAATCTTATATTAACAATTATCTGCATAGACATATGTCAGGATCCAAAAAATTTGGTATTCCCATTATAGGTCCATTGGTTGGAATATATGGCTTACATCTTAAACACGCCGAACATGAGGTGAGACCTTTTCGTTGGTGCTGTGTCAAAAATTATGTCTTTACCGAACATTAAATGAAAACATTTTTCATCCTTCAAGAAAACGTAACACAAACCAGTGAGGAAAGTGGCAAAGTGGGACGGGGCCACTTTGGAACCATTAACATAAAATCGAACGAACATGTATGTATATATTAGGTTGGGGAGAAAGAAACACATTAGGCCTTCGTCGAAAATGTCGTTAAAATCGGAGAAATGATCAATGTTGACCGATATGTTAGCAGTCGTAACATCGCCCAGGAGCTAAAAATCAAAAAAATCAAACCATTTTCACAAAGCTGGATTCAAAATAAGTTTGAGTTTTGTTTGAGTGCCACACCAATTAACAGAAAAAATAGGATGGATCGAATTTCCATCTGCGAAGCCATGGCCAAACGGAATGAGATAGATCTATTTTTTAAATGGATGGAGACTGGAGATGAGAAATGGATCACATACGGAAACTCTGTGCGAAAACGATCGTGGTCAAAGAGCGGTGAGTTGCTTCCATATGGCCTAAATGAACGCTAAATTCTGATCTCTACTGCCAACAACTGGACCTTTTGAAGATAGCAATTGACCAGAAACGGCCAGAATTGGCCAACAGGAGAGGTGTCGTGATTCACCAGGACAACGCTAGGCCACACACATCTACAGTGACTAGCCAGAAACTTCAGGAGCTTGGTTGGGAAGTTTTAGTGCATCCGCCATACAGTCCGGAATTGGCACCAAACGTTTATAATCTTTTTCTTGCATTGCAAAAGATATTTATTGATAAAAGAAATTGGTACCTAGGAAGGATTGTGAAAATTGCAAATAGAGAGCAGGACTTCTATGGGAGAGTCCTATAATGGATTTATTTTTCCACAACATAATATTGTATATATCTACTAGCATATGACCGCTACTTAGTTAGGGAATGTGTTATTTAAAAACCAATACCGAACATAATTAAAATTTTAGAACTAATCAGAACATATGTTCTCTTATAGTACGTATTTCCAAAACTATCTCCACATCTCAACACTACACACCAATTCGGACCGCAACAGGAATTTAGCTCAATACTAAATTTGGTATCATTTATTACCTTTCGAACTATTATAGCACTTCTTTCTAAAAAAATCCAGGTTTAATAATTCGAACTCAATCGGTTCACGCAAAACCAAATGTTACCAAAAGTAGTGTCCATTATTATAAATTTTCATAAGTACTCACCTCACCAACCAATAGAAATCATATTTCATAATTTAAGGATTCCAGCCTAATTGGTTCCCCAAATCTAAATTGTACTAAAATTGGTACCATTTAGTACATATTAGTAATATTTTCTAAAAATACCGGCATAGGGTTGGGGTATCCCTACACTCCAAAAATAATTTTAATTTCGAATCCTGAAATCGATATAATGGTTCAAACATTGAGAGCGGGAACAACCACTGATGGTATCAACGGGCAAGACGTTAAGTAGACTCGGACCAACTGTGGAACTTGGGAACTACAGCTTCGAAGTAGTCAAAGATTTTATATACCTTGGTACCGCCATAAATAAAACTAATGACATCTATATTGAAATTCAGATCCATGCTGTTATATGGATCTGAAGCATGGGTACTTACACAACCAGAAGAGGCAGCTCTTGGAGTGTTTGAGAGAAAAATTATCCGAAAGATTTATGGTCCGATCTGCATTGACGGTGAATTTCCATTTGTTGTACCATCTATTCTCGGACATCGGCATTGTCAGACGTATCGAGCTGCAGCGACTACGTTGCTAGGTCATGTTGTGAGAATGGATGAAGATGTCTCAGCTTAAAAGGTATATAAAAGCGAAACAGCTGATGGTTCACGCAGAAAAATCGCAATACGGATCGTCACTGACCATCACTGTCCAACAGCTCCTGAGCGAAGGCCATGCGATATTGTTTTCGTTATAAATTTAGTAATTTTTGAAAAATCGTTTGTTCCGCACGTTTCATGCCTACAGCAGGCATAATATCAATATCATCTCAGATAGTGATTTGATTATTTAAAATAATTTTCTTCAATGCATCAATTTCATCAGTTGTTCACCTGCTCGGTCGACCAGGACGAGTATCGCCAGTGACATCTTATTGGCCTTACACAAACGCTACAGTCAACATTTCAAATGTACTTGCGCAATTAATTTTTTTATCAATTTGTTTTGAATATTAAAAAAATCAATAAGCATTAAACCACGAATTTTCTGCCAACAACATAGTAGATATCGCGGCGTATACGCAACGCATATACATTGGAAGTATTACGTATACGTCACCGAATTTTAAGATTATTAGAAGAAATTACATTATGTATACGCAACCAGGTTATTGGACTAGTGATATTAGAGTTTGTAAAATTAAATTTTAAATATTCACTGGAGACCCCATAGGAGTTTTTATGTAAATTATTACAGACTGAATGTCTGTTGTAATAACTTTTCAAATCGCAAGACAATATTCAATGCTGTTCAACTTTTATGAATTTTTGAAGGTCAGAAATACATTTCCCAAGTGGTTGTAATTTGGCATTTTGGCTATATGGGAACACATTTTGAGATCGATTTAACATCGTTAGATCTAATTTGAATGTGTATCTGTTGGATCCTATAAGGGACTTTTTCATTTTTATTTAAATACGGTTCCAAAATCCGGAATCTTCATAGTACATAGTACATAAAGTATTACCAGTATTCGAAAATTCGAGTCGAATAACCGGGCAACCGGTTACTCCACCCTGGAAAATGAGATATTTCCATAATTAGCAAAATAATGCTTCTTTGCTTTGCTTCTTTGTCTCCGAACTATTCGACATTTTAGCCTATCTCCACTATTTTAAATGTCCTGTTTACATTTCAATAAATACAAATGCGTATTACTCTTAAAACACTGTACAGTCACAGAAAATTGTTTAAAGTTTTCAATATTCGCTAAAGACAATTGGGTAATTTGATACAAGTGCTGCCGAAGCATTCGACTATTTAACAAAGATTTACTAAGAAATTTTATTGATTACCAACCAAAAAGGCACACAACATTTTTATGCAACATCTAATCATCTAACACAACACCTAATATCTGCCTTCGTGTCTGTCCTACAACTGACGATGCCTGCCTCTCTATTAGTGAACAACAAATCGCGAGAACAATAAAGCGCATGAAATTGGTTTCAAATGGATTTGTGTGCGACGTTATCGGTGTTTTGAGCGTGTTGTATTCATTAATTAAGGTGGGCCAAAAGAAAAACCAACTAAAAACCAACTCATTGAAATGCAATCTATAGAATGACTCTAGACGCTGTGATGGAATTATGATGGAATTCATTTAAGTGAGCAGAAATTTGAAACGTTTAATAAGTTTTCCAGTGGCTATGTAGGAAATTTGTGTCCTCCCTGGAAAAATTCAATGCTGAAACATCTGAGTTATTAATGCGCCGATAGCAATTTTGTTAATTACCATTTGTAATTTCATTAGTTTGTCAGCTGTCATTGTTAAAACATTCCACCAAAATGATAAACGGTAGGAGGGTAAGTGGTAGGCGTTTGCCCTTATGGCCATCAATGTCACCGTTCACTGCCAAATGGAAATCATACAATGAATTTTTTCTTAGTCCTTTTTAGGCATAATGAGTGTCTACATTTTTTGTCGGTGGACCTTGACATTTGCTTTGTTACTATGGAACAGAAGAGATTAAGTTTGTTCCCTGGCCAGTGTTAATATTATTAATCCATCAATCATTTTTTTATGAAAAGATTTATTTCCATTTATGAACAGTTGTAAGGAGCAATTTTAAAAAAATCTTAATAGAAAACTGAAAGTTATTTTTCAGCACCACTTAATTTGATTTTTTTTTAATGAAGTCAGGGATAGCCTTGGCTTCCTTAAAAATAATGGCAACATAAATGACAAATGCTTATGTGGGGTGGGGAGGTTAATTCATTAGTATGCGAAATTTAAACATAACTTAATTTTTGAACATTTGATGTATCCTTAGTATCATTAGTCGTATTAATGTAAACAGGAAATAAGCAAGCCTCTTGGTGAGACTGTTCGATTTTGATTCTACCATGGCTACTAAATATAAATTCTTGGTCTAGGAGACAATTAGTGTGTTTTCCCGTCATCTGACAATTCTACTGGAAAGTCTGATATTTTGCTGGAGTGATATAGCGGATTTGTGACTGAGAGTAATAACACAGTTTATTTTGAGTTTTAATCAATGTTCGGGTTACGAAGTCCACGATTGGCTTCTGAAGAAACCTGAATACTGCTCTTGCCCTGGTTAAAGGATCTGTCGTAATTTGGTTTTGTACACGAATAACATAACATTGCGAAGTAATTTGGGTTTATAGTTGCCCGCAGTCCTGGATGAATGTTTCGTAGGAGACCTTGATAAGTACACCATCCATGTTCCGGTTCTTGTAAATAACCTCCTAAAGTGATAGACTCAGTGTCGTCTCTGTAGACGTCCGTGGGTCCTTGTAGTATCCTTGAAATATCAAAATGGTTCTACAAAGGGCGATAAAATCACTATCGCACCTTTTTTTCTAATTTTGTCATATCAAGAGCAATTCATATATATTGAGCGATAAGCTCCATTATACGGATACGTCGCTTTCCGAAATCGGAAAACCTAAAGGATTTGTGGGGAATCACGTCCATGCCAAAAGTATGACTATATGGTGTGTGTAAGCGTTCGATGGGTTCTTAATTGCAATTCACTCACTGATTAGGTCCTTCGAATGCATTAAAATGATTCCAAATTCTATCGACAAACCATATTGACCGATGATGCCCGTTTCTACCAAGGTGGATACGCCAAGAAGCAAAAATTCCGCGTTTCAAAATTGGAAAAACTAAGAATTTTTGTTTAGTAGTGCCAGACTATTTGGTTCGGTTTAGGTTATGTCAAATTAATACTATTTCGAAAATGAATTTGGGGGACAGTTATCTTTCTTCTGGATAAAGATTGCGGGCCGTGTTTTTTCTCTCGAAGCGGCGTTCACAGATGACCATAGATATCGTTTTTATTTAAAACCTTACTTCCTCTCCCAGTGTACCGTTGTTTCAATTTCTTTAAATATAATATGTAAGGCTAGTCCTTTGTAATTTTTTTATTCAAAATTCCATGAAAATGATAGGGTTGTGCAGTGCGGTCATGGTGGTATTTGAAGGAAAAAAGTCCATGCTTTCACACAGCCTCAATATAAAGCTCCCGCCACATTTTTGGTATTTTGAAGGATTTAGCCTAATTTTCCGACCAAAGGTCTTTTAAGAATGTTAGGTTTGTTTTCCCAAAGCCTTATTAAAAATTTCTGCCCCATTTTGAAGGTTTTAGCTGCATTATCCTACTGGCACTGTAATTTGCAATTCCGGATTTTTGAGGATTCGGAAATATTTTAGCAGAACAATTTGGATATAGGTCCATGTCTTGCCATGAATAAAAAGTAAAGTCCCATACTAGAGATTTTGTAGGTCTTATCATAATGTTCCCACTGAAATGGTTGCAATTTTACATTCAGGGTTTTTAATGTTAAAAAAACGTTTTTGCTGAAAAATGTCGATATAGATCCAATGTCTTTGTCAAAATTTCCCACCGAAGTTTGTAGAATGTAGTATTCTGGATTACTGTTGGATTAACCCCACATCGGTCTATATAAAAAAGACCCGACCATTCTCTGTGTTTTGAATTGGCTGCAATATGGCATTCCTGATCGATAAATAAATTCTTCCCAGAAAAAATGCAATATAGATCCACACAAGTTCACATGGTTCCCTTAAAAGGGTCCCCCATCATATTCGGTTCGTTAAAATTCAGCGAAGTTCATATTGGCGTTATAATTATAACAAACTAAACGAAAATATTGATTATTTAAAACTGATTCGTAACTATGCCTCTTATCAAAAATTAAAATACGCAATATTTCAATTAGAATACTACTCCACACACACACACACACATTCACTCCATCATACACACAAATACTCAATCTCCCCACTTGCACATTGTGTTAACTACAGTTTGCCAATATTGTTGTTAAAAACAATAACAGAAAGTAAACATTTTTATTTGTCATAAATCGCATTTATTTAAATTTACATAAAATTGGCATTCATTGCAAAACCACCATCACGGAGCGAGCACTCCTATCGTATCGACACCGCTAACTATTCCGCAGCCGGTGCACTGCACAGTAAACAACAATAATAATTTTCCAAACAGCAACAACGACTACAACAAAAATAGATGGTTGGTGGCTGGCTGGCGGACGACCAGAAGTGGAAAGCATGTTTGTTTGTGTTCAGCTCTATTTGAAATGTATTCGAGGTTTTTGTGGTTTTGTTTTTAACAATTTTATTTTTATTGCTCCACATCGCCAACAACAACAACGGTGTTCGGGGCCACAGCTCCCAACAAATGTTGGTGGAAAAACTGTTTAATTAAATCGATCATACAATCAATGGTCAATGTTTTTGTTGTTGCTGCTGCCGCTGATGATGATGATATTATGGATAGGATATCGATAGATAGGCGAATGATGATTGCTATTGAGGGTTTGATGCGTGGATGAATGGCTGACTCGATGGATGTGTTGAATAAATTAAAATCAGGATATTTTTACCCATTGGCTTGGCCTACTTTTAAATGCGTAACAATGCAAAAATGTATTATTAATATACACACATACATAAATAAACACATATGTATGCACACAGATGTGTATGTGTAAATAAATTTACAAAATCAATAGTAGCAAACTTCTAAATGCAAATTGTAAATCAGAACCATTTATAAATAGAAAATTGAATACAAATACATTTGAAAAATATTTTCATTATAAAGTCCACAAGTATAATGTTCCCGGAAAAAAATCTAGAGCTATAATAGTTCCTCAAAAATAACCCGATACCTATTATAATTGTTCTCCTAGGAGAATTAATCAGGACCTTTGTATATAGACAAATAAAGATATTGACCAATACTCAAAAATGTCTGGGAATGTGCCAGGAAAATATAAATACCGAAATTTTTGCGGACTCCGATCTTTTGCAATTATGTTTTTTTCACGTACGAAATATAAAAATTGCCAAATGGGATGGACACATTTTTTATTTATTTTACTTTATTTATTTTTTTTTTCAAAAAACTCCACGCCTTGGATGGTCCTTGAAAAAAAGATCTGTAAAAAATCAACGCTTTGAATGGTCATTAAAAAAATATTCGGTAAAAAATCTTGAATGGTCCTTGAAAAAAAGATCTGTAAAAAAACAACGCTTTGAATGGTCATTGAAAAAATATTCTGTAAAAAATCTTGAATGGTCCTTGAAAAAATATTCTGTAAAAAATCTTGAATGATCCTTGAAAAAATATTCTGTCAAAAATCTTGAATGATCCTTGAAGAAATATTCTGTAAACAATCCAAGCCTTGAATGGCCCTTAAAAAATATTCTGGAAAACATCCACGCCTTGAATGAGCCTTGAAAAATATTCTGGAAAACATCCACGCCTTGAATGAGCCTTGAAAAATATTCTGGAAAACATCCACGCCTTGAATGGTCCTTGAAAAATATTCTGGAAAACATCCACGCCTTGAATGGTCATTGAAAACATATTCTGGAAAACATCCACGCCTTGAATGGTCCTTGAAAGCATAATCTTTATCAAATACACGCCTTGAATGGTCTTTGAAAAAATATTCTTTAAAAAATCCACGCCTTGAATGGTCTTTGAAAAAATATTCTTTAAAAAATCCACGCCTTGAATGGTCTTTGAAAAAATATTCTTTAAAAAATCCACGCCTTGAATGGTCTTTGAAAAAATATTCTTTAAAAAATCCACGCCTTGAATGGTCTTTGAAAAAATATTCTTTAAAAAATCCACGCCTTGAATGGTCTTTGAAAAAATATTCTTTAAAAAATCCACGCCTTGAATGGTCTTTGAAAAAATATTCTTTAAAAAATCCACGCCTTGAATGGTCTTTGAAAAAATATTCTTTAAAAAATCCACGCCTTGAATGGTCTTTGAAAAAATATTCTTTAAAAAATCCACGCCTTGAATGGTCTTTGAAAAAATATTCTTTAAAAAATCCACGCCTTGAATGGTCTTTGAAAAAATATTCTTTAAAAAATCCACGCCTTGAATGGTCTTTGAAAAAATATTCTTTAAAAAATCCACGCCTTGAATGGTCTTTGAAAAAATATTCTTTAAAAAATCCACGCCTTGAATGGTCTTTGAAAAAATATTCTCTAAAAAATCCACGCCTTGAATGGTCTTTGAAAAAATAAAAAATCCACGCCTTGAATGGTCTTTGAAAAAATATTCTTTAAAAAATCCACGCCTTGAATGGTCTTTGAAAAAATATTCTTTAAAAAATCCACGCCTTGAATGGTCTTTGAAAAAATATTCTTTAAAAAATCCACGCCTTGAATGGTCTTTGAAAAAATATTCTTTAAAAAATCCACGCCTTGAATGGTCTTTGAAAAAATATTCTTTAAAAAATCCACGCCTTGAATGGTCTTTGAAAAAATATTCTTTAAAAAATCCACGCCTTGAATGGTCTTTGAAAAAATATTCTTTAAAAAATCCACGCCTTGAATGGTCTTTGAAAAAATATTCTTTAAAAAATCCACGCCTTGAATGGTCTTTGAAAAAATATTCTTTAAAAAATCCACGCCTTGAATGGTCTTTGAAAAAATATTCTTTAAAAAATCCACGCCTTGAATGGTCTTTGAAAAAATATTCTTTAAAAAATCCACGCCTTGAATGGTCTTTGAAAAAATATTCTTTAAAAAATCCACGCCTTGAATGGTCTTTGAAAAAATATTCTTTAAAAAATCCACGCCTTGAATGGTCTTTGAAAAAATATTCTTTAAAAAATCCACGCCTTGAATGGTCTTTGAAAAAATATTCTTTAAAAAATCCACGCCTTGAATGGTCTTTGAAAAAATATTCTTTAAAAAATCCACGCCTTGAATGGTCTTTGAAAAAATATTCTTTAAAAAATCCACGCCTTGAATGGTCTTTGAAAAAATATTCTTTAAAAAATCCACGCCTTGAATGGTCTTTGAAAAAATATTCTTTAAAAAATCCACGCCTTGAATGGTCTTTGAAAAAATATTCTTTAAAAAATCCACGCCTTGAATGGTCTTTGAAAAAATATTCTTTAAAAAATCCACGCCTTGAATGGTCTTTGAAAAAATATTCTTTAAAAAATCCACGCCTTGAATGGTCTTTGAAAAAATATTCTTTAAAAAATCCACGCCTTGAATGGTCTTTGAAAAAATATTCTTTAAAAAATCCACGCCTTGAATGGTCTTTGAAAAAATATTCTTTAAAAAATCCACGCCTTGAATGGTCTTTGAAAAAATATTCTTTAAAAAATCCACGCCTTGAATGGTCTTTGAAAAAATATTCTTTAAAAAATCCACGCCTTGAATGGTCTTTGAAAAAATATTCTTTAAAAAATCCACGCCTTGAATGGTCTTTGAAAAAATATTCTTTAAAAAATCCACGCCTTGAATGGTCTTTGAAAAAATATTCTTTAAAAAATCCACGCCTTGAATGGTCTTTGAAAAAATATTCTTTAAAAAATCCACGCCTTGAATGGTCTTTGAAAAAATATTCTTTAAAAAATCCACGCCTTGAATGGTCTTTGAAAAAATATTCTTTAAAAAATCCACGCCTTGAATGGTCTTTGAAAAAATATTCTTTAAAAAATCCACGCCTTGAATGGTCTTTGAAAAAATATTCTTTAAAAAATCCACGCCTTGAATGGTCTTTGAAAAAATATTCTTTAAAAAATCCACGCCTTGAATGGTCTTTGAAAAAATATTCTTTAAAAAATCCACGCCTTGAATGGTCTTTGAAAAAATATTCTTTAAAAAATCCACGCCTTGAATGGTCTTTGAAAAAATATTCTTTAAAAAATCCACGCCTTGAATGGTCTTTGAAAAAATATTCTTTAAAAAATCCACGCCTTGAATGGTCTTTGAAAAAATATTCTTTAAAAAATCCACGCCTTGAATGGTCTTTGAAAAAATATTCTTTAAAAAATCCACGCCTTGAATGGTCTTTGACAAAATATTCTTTAAAAAATCCACGCCTTGAATGGTCTTTGACAAAATATTCTTTAAAAAATCCACGCCTTGAATGGTCTTTGAAAAAATATTCTTTAAAAAATCCACGCCTTGAATGGTCTTTGAAAAAATATTCTTTAAAAAATCCACGCCTTGAATGGTCTTTGAAAAAATATTCTTTAAAAAATACACGCCTTGAATGGTCCATGAAATAATGTCGTTAAAAAATATACGTCTTGAATTGTATTTGACAAAATATTTATAAAAAACATACGACTTGAATGGTAATTGAAAAAATATTCTTCAAATAATCCACTCTTTAAATGGTTGTTGAAAAAATATTCTTTATAAAATCCAGGCTTTGAGTAATCGTTGAAAAAATATTCTTAAAAAAAATAAACTATTATTCTGACCCTCGAATTATTTGAAAGATAAGAATGTAATGTGTTTTAAAAAAATATTTTTTAAAAAATCCACTCTTTACTCAACAAAAATGGGCGTTACAATTTATTTCCAACACCTTCGAAATTCAAGACGATATCAGCGGTGCGATGCTATTGTTATTTAAAGCTACACCGAACAGCATGTTAAAGGATTGATTTGACATGTGTAACAGTTTTCTTTGATGTTCGGAACAAATTTAGATCAACCGGCAACGCACACACACACACACAATCCATCCATTAACCACTATCAACCGGCTATAACATAAATTGAAATAAAAGTACAACAAAGAAATAACGGCGGTTTTCTTTTTCATTTTCTTAGTTACGTTGTTGTTATTATTGTTGTTAATAATGATTTAAGTATTTCCATGAAATTTCTCACATTAACACCGACACTGACACCAACACAAAAAACGAAAACCCGAAACCCAGCAAAAGGCAGCTTTACTTTCAAGCCGCGTCTCACATTATGATGGGCTTCTTACAACAATTCGAAGAACACACACACAATCAGTCAACGAGTCAGGTAATCAGTCCGTTAGACTGTCAGTCGTAGTTTGGTCGGTTAGTTTTCTTATACAACACAATTATGATCTAATTCTTCTGGTTTTTGTTGTTGATATTTGTTTGTAGGTATGGTCGGCAGGCCGGTCGCACTGACCCACAAATTCACTCACATGTTAACATTTTTTTACTTGCGGGCCCCATGGCAACAGCAATGGTTT
Source organism: Musca vetustissima (assembly GCF_032173495.1). NCBI lineage: Eukaryota > Metazoa > Arthropoda > Insecta > Diptera > Muscidae > Musca > Musca vetustissima. Next base: position 223,827 of record NW_026878410.1, on the reverse strand, counting down.
GTTTTGTGGGTATATCGAAATGATTGTGGTTAAAGAATTTCTGTAGCATGTAAAATGCCAACAAAAGCAGAAGAGGAACAAATATTTTATTTAGCACCTTCTCTACTACAATGTGATGAGAACTCATCAGCAAATGTTGAAATCATGATTTAATGACCTTAACCTGGAGGGGTTGTACGAAATGTAGGGAAATAGTTCAGACTTTCGTCAAAGCCTAGGGCTGTGAAAAATTTGTGTGAAAAAACTTTAAACACATCATTTTGTAAGCTTTTAAAGCTACATGTATTTTTAATACAGGTCCACGTCTGTGTCTTATCCCAAATTTCGACTTCTTTGTCATAAAGCAAGTGATCATACTTCGATGCCAAAAACAAAACGGTTATCATGCCTCATCCACCGTATTCAGCGCACATGGACCGACTTTTTCCCAAAATAGAACATATCGATGAAAGGAAAGTGTTTTTCTACGATTTATGAGATAAAATCTGAGGAGGATTGCTTTAAAGGGGACAACATCATTATAGATGAATAAATAAACATTTTAATTTCTGATCGGACATCGGACCGGATTCTGGGTGGGTTAACAATGTATTCGAATAAAATATTTGATATAGGTCCACCTTATTTTACAGTTCCCATATACAATATCCGCCCTGTTTTGGTATTTTTAAGATTTTATCAGCACATCCAAACCGATATAGCTGCAATATGATATTCAGGGATCTTGGAGGTTAAAACATCTTCCCAAAACTATATAATACATATCGATCAAAATATCCAATAATTTTACAACAAATAGGCTGTTTGTTGAGTTCTGTGTAAGTAACATTTTTTCACAGAAAATTTACAATTTATTCCCATTTTTTGACTAAGCCCCTAAATACGGGTCCGAGACAACCGAAATGGCTGTCAATTTGGCATTATGGGTTGTTAGTACGTAAACAAGTTATTGGAAAGGAATTCAATAGAGATTTAAGTTTTAATAGAGTCAAATGAAGTGGTTGTAATTTGGGATTTCAGGTTCTTGAAGTTAATAACGTCTTCGAAAAATAATGTACATATCGGCCAATTTTTTTCATAATCTCTTAACAAGGTTACAACTATTTTCCGTATGTTACCGGTTGTAACCAATGTGTTGTTCACTTGTTTCCAAACTTCCGTCACACAAATCCTCTATTCATTACCCTCCAAATATATTTTATGTTACCGGTTGTAGCCAAATTGGTTTCCCCACCCCATTGGAATTTCCAAACTTCATGGAACAAAAATCCTCTATGGACCATCTGAAATATATGCCTATTTTGGCATTCGGGGTTCTTCGACGATGAAAATCATATTTGCAGGAAGATAGTATTCGTCCCTTTATATAAATCTTCCTACTTCCATATAACGATACCTCCCAAATTACCTGTACTTTTATATATTGGGTTCTCATAAAATAAAAATATCAATATTTACACCGTAGGGATTTTTAAAACGTTTTTCTACCGAATTGACTATAAATTTGATATGTGGGGTTCTCATTGGGTGTCAAACTTCCCTACCAAATATTATCATTACCCCAAATTCTTTATATTTAAATAAGAGATGACATTTAAATGATTTATATTTCATTTTATACTATAGCAGCAATATTTCAATAAAACAGAGTTGAACCATTCAAAAGTTTTTCTCGATTTTAGTATTTTTAATGTCGGGTTCTCAGGGTCAAACTTCCCTACCAAAAATTATCATTACCCCAATTTTTTGATATTTTGGGAGATCTTGACCATCAGTCAATATTTTCTATTTTCGAACTTTATGCAATTTGTCATAGGCATGGGAACCATTTAAAAGTCCTGGTCGATTTTAGTATTTTTAATGTCCAACTGTTGGTGTAGGGCACGAAAACTTCGATCCTACTTTTCTTGTTCAGAAAGATCTTGACTATCAGTCAATATTTTTTTATTTTCAAACTTGATGTTTGAAAGCAGACAAATGCAGGAACTAAAGATTCTTGAACTAAATCATCTCAAACGCCGAACATTTCTTAATTTGGTCAAAAGGTATATGAAATGCAAGAGTCCCAACGAGTATTTCAGGACGTATGGATAATTAGAAGATAAAAACCAGGAGCAGTATAAACTACCATGAAACGCTAACTTTCTGCAGATTTGTATTCCAAGCCTGGGCAATATTTCGCGATATTGGCACCCTCTTAATCGATGAGAGCTCAAAAGCTCCTCTTTATTACCCTGGCACATTTTTAATATTTACACAAAAATGTTTTGGTGGATTTAATCCGCTGAATATTGACCGATCACTATCAAAACAGCCCTTGTAATTAATTGGCCAGATTCAATGCCCAAAATTGTGATGTTCGACTTATAATAGTATTGTCTATATCAACTTCTAGCCAGACAAAAATAAAAAAACTACCATGGAACTCTAACTTTCTACAGATCTGTATTCCAAGCCTGGGGAATATTTCCCGATATTAGCACCCTCTTGATCGATGAGAGCTCAAAAGCTCCTCTTTATTACCCTGGCAATTTTTTGAAATTTACACATAAAGGTTTAGGTTGATTTGATCCGCTGAATAATGACCGCTCACTATCAAAACATACCTTGTAATTTATTCTCCAGATTCCCTGCCCAAATTTGTGATGTTGGACTTATAATAGTATCGTCTATATCAACTTCTAGCCAGTCAAAAATAAAGTTTTCGTCCCATTTCATCCTCGAAATATCAACTGATGTCGTCCTTGACCGTACCGGAACCTAGCTATTTTAGAGGGCGGTCAATATCAGAATACAGGGACACCTGTAAGTATTTATGTAAAATTCCAACATATGACATACATATAATTGGTGTCAATGGGATATACAATCAATCTCTCAGGTCTATGGCCTTCATAAGTAAATATACACCCCATAGAATAGAAAATGTGTCACCTTTTCACACAAATATCTGGTTTCATTTGACCCTCTAACAACGATCTTAATCAAAACAGCCATGGTTATTCCTTGGTCAGAACCCTTCCTCTGTGTAAAAGAACCAGTAAGGAAAGTAGTAAAGTCGGACGGGGCCGACTATATGATACCCTTCACCACTTTGCGTATATTTAACAGATGAATCTTAACAAATGTCGCATTTTTAAAGGACCAGTAGAATGAAATTGGATCCATAAACATGTCATTCTGCAACCTATACTAAAGTTTTCATTTGGTCAGATATAGAAGCTATATCTAAATCTGAACCGATTTCATGAAACTTAACACACATCATTCTAGATCTAATTCATTACGCTACGCTAAATTTGGTGCAAACCTAAAGATAATAGGGGCTTTGGTACACCATTTACCTTAAATCGGACGAAAATGTGTATGGGAGTCAACTCAGAAAGTGATTCTGTGCATATTTTCAAAAGGAACCATGTGCCTATTTGCCTAAAGGCATAATACCCTGTACAACAGTGTGGTGAAGGGTACAAAAATCGGACGATAGAACGAAACTATAGCTATATATAAATCTGAACCGATTTCAACAAAACTCGAATCATAAATGCGACATTGTTAACAAAAATACATGGACGGACTCAGAAAGTGATTCTATGCATATTCTCAAAAGGAACCATGGGTCTATCCCGATTCTTTTCGCCTGTTACAAACATATGCACAAAGACAGTATAAAAAGGAGGTTTTACGGGGACTACCCCTTACAGGGGGCGAATATTATTAATTTTTGGGAGGGAGGTTTGTTGCCATACTCAATTAATTGAAGAGAGACCATTACATCCAGAAAATGTCACTGTTTGGTGCGCTCTTTGGTCCGTAAACTCGGAAGATCAAATTTCAATCCGATTTGGTTAGAAAATGCAAAAAACGAAAAATGTTTTCACGAGAAAATATTGATCGAATCTATCCATATTAATAAAAAAGTAAAGTGATTGACTAACTGTCTTAACGATTTATCAACGCCCAGAGGAAACGGCTGAAGCTAGAATCGTGAAATTTGGGGTGAGGATCACTCTTAGTCCGAAGATGTCAGATAAGTCTCGATGTTGGAAAATCAGTACTAGAAAAGTACTAAATATGATACCATTTGTATTCGGTAGAGCTACAACTCTGAAATAAGAAATACACTCTATAAGAAATAGTTTTATTCTATCGCAATTTCGTCAATAGAAGCACTTTTAGTCTTATATATGTAATTTCAAAACATATTAAAGGAATATTTAAAAAAAAAACATTATATTTTTAATTATATATATATTTATACCCTACACAACTATGTTGTCAGGGTATTATAGCTTTGTTCAGCCCAAAGAGTTTGTAACGCCGCGAAATATTGGTCCTAGACCCACCTTTAAGTATACAGATCGTCATATCTCGACTAGCTGAGTCGATCTAGACATGTGTGTCCGTCCGTCTGTCCAATATAATTTGTAAACACGATACAGGCCACAGTTATGGACCAATCTTCACGAAATTTTGCATGTAGGATGGGTTCTGGCCAATGAAGACCCCTATTGTTTTTGGAAAAGATCGGTTAATATTTAGGGGATGAAATGGACCAAATACTAACTTTTTGTCGGTTTTTCTGGTCGCTCCAGAGGCCGCAATAATGGCCCGAACATCGTGAAATTTTGCATGGAGAAGGGGATAAGCATGCCTGTTTTGATAAAGATCGGTCAATATTTAGCGGGTCAAATGGAACCTGACATTTGTGTGAAAAATGACAAAATTTGTATTCTATAGCGTATATATTTACCCCTGAAGGACATAGACCCGAGAAGTTGATATTATATTCAAGAGGAGTGGCTGACCTTTAAATCAATACCAATTATATTGTTGTATGTGCTCGGATGTGGGAGTTGCACTTAAATATTTACAGGTGCTTACGTATTCAGATATTATTTAGTAACCCATTATCACTCTACAGAGCGGAACTATAGCGCTGATCGCTTTGAAATGTTCCATAAGTTTCCAGTTATGGTGAAGGACAACGCCTATAATTTTCGGTAATGATCAGATAATAATTTTGGAATGAAGTGGACCGAAAACTTTATTTTTTGTGTTATTTTCGAGTCGATCTATAGACCACAAATGAAAGCCGAACATTACAACACAACCCACGGTGAAGGGAATCTGGGCAATAGCTGTACTGAATGCTCGTAATATTCGGAAAATATGTCAATCTGAGGAAGAGGTGCTGTTTACCTCTAATCGGGCAAGAGGATGCAAATATCACGAAATATTGCCCAGGCTCGGAATAAACATCCGCAGAAAATTTGAGTTCCGTGGTAGTTGTGTAGGGTATCGTATGGTCGGCCACGTCCGACTATACTGCTCCGCTCACTGGTTTTTATTATCTTCTTAATATATAAAAGAGCTTAGTGTTAAGTAGTCAGTCACTTAGATCATCGTCCAGAGGAAACGGCTAAAGCTAGAAGCTTCAAATTTTGTGTGTGGGTTGTTGTTGGTGTGTAGGCGTAAGATAAGGCTGGATTTTTGGAAATTCGAACTAGAAGGGTACGAAAAGTACTAAAATGTACCAAATATTGTACCCTTTGTATTAGGCGAACGGGAAGAGCTAGAATTCTGAAATTTGGAATGTGGATCACTGATAGAAAGTTAGACCTAAACGTGTACGAAAAGTACACTTTTAATTGTGTATATATTGAACATATATAGCTAGAATCTTGAAATTTTATATGGAATGCAGGTTGGGAAGTGGTGTTGATGTATGGAAATGGTTTAAGAAATTCGTACTTATATGTATAAAAAGTACCAAATGGTACTAAATTCGGTACTATTTGAATTTAGTTGAGTGTGTAGATATGGAATTCTAAAAATAGGAACTAGGTCTACTATTGTAGTATAGGATTGAGGTAGCTTTAAAAAATCGTACATATGTGTACGAAAACTACTGAATGGTACTAAATCTTGTGCAAGTTTGATTTAGGTCAATAGATAGAGCGGGAGTCTTTAAATTGGGAATTAAAATTACTGTTGGAGTGAAGGATGAATGTAGTTAAGTAAATTCATACTTATTGGTACGAAAAGTACTATATAGTACTAAATTTAATACAATTTCGATTTTGCTGAAAACGTGAAATTTGGAATTAAGAATACTGTTGAAGATTTAGCTATAGAAACATCTTTGGAAATTCGTATTTATGTATACGAAAAGTACTAAACGGCACTAAATTTCGTACAATTTGGATTTGGATGAACGGAGATAACTGGAAACCTAAAATTTGGTATAATGGTTGGTGTTGGAATTTAGAATTGATATATGGAAGCATAGTACTTATGTGTACTAAATGGTACAATATTTGGTACAACTGGATTATGTGTGAACGGATAGAGCTGGACTCCAGAATTGTGGAATTAAAACTACTGTTGGAGTGTCCGATTGACGTAATTTAGGAAATTCTTAATTATAGAAAGAAAAAGTACTAAATGGTACCAAATAATTTACAAAATGTTTTTTGTTGTGTGAACGGATAGGGCTGTGATCCTGAAATTTTGAATTAATATTCGTAATTATGTGTACTAAATGGTACTAAGTTTAGTACAATTTATATTTTAGTGAAAGGATGGAGATGGAAAACTAAAGTAACTGTTAGAGTACACGATTGAGACAGTGTTGGAAATTCGAACTATAAGTATGAAAAGTACTAAATATGGTACAATTTAGATCTATGTGAACGGATAGGACTGATAACCTAGAAATTATGATTAATATTACTGTTGCAGTGTGGAAGTGAGTCAGTTTTAGAAACTCGTAATATCGTCTACGAAAAATAATAAATGGTACTATCCTTAAATGAGGTCTTAAGATTATTATTGGAGTGCATGGCCGAGGTAGTTTTGGAAATTTGTACTTTGGGTACGAAAAGCACATAATTGGGTACAATTTGGAGTTTGGTGAACTGGTAGAACTCGAATCCTTAAAGTTGCAATTTAGTTTACAGTGGGAATGTAGAAAAAGTACCAAATCTGGTGAAATATAGTGAACAGATAGAGCTGGAATTCTTACATTTGGGCTTATAATTACTATTTAAAAGCAGGCTTGAAATATTGAGATATGTTTGAAATATGGGTACGAAAAGTACAGAATGATACCAAATATGGTATAATGTCGTTTTTAATGAACAGTAGAGCTGGAATTATTAAACTTGGACTCACGATTACTATTTAAAAGCAGAATTGAGCAATGGGGACAACTTTGAAAACTCGAATTTATGTGTACAAGTAAATAGAATAAAAAATTCCCTAAATTTGGAACAATTTTGGATTTGGGTAACGAAAAGAGCTGGAAACCTAATATTTGGAATGTGGACCACTGACAGAGATTTAGAAAGAAGGACCAAAGGGTTTTTGGTACTAAAATTAGTGGTGGTGATCAGGGATGGTCCGTGTGACGAATTTTTAGGTTTTCGACTGTCAAAAAGGTGTAAACGTCGAAAACGTCATATACCTGTATAAAATGTAATAAACGTAGTAAACTTCATTTATATCAATATTATCAGCATATACAGTTATTTTCAAGAATATATATTTTGTTTTTGCAAAATAGTCAGGCTGAATCCCAGTTTGTTGTTTTTATAAAAAACAACTATTTATTAGTGGGGAATGTATGGCATTGTTTGCCAAGGGGTAAGGCAGGGAAGACTATAGTTTCGGATCACGCCACTGATCCTCATCAGTTCCCTTAGTTTTTTTGTTGGGATATTCTCCCCAGAAGCTATTGCTTCTATACAAAAAACCTTTCATACCCAAATGTCTCTTGTAACAAAAACTAAGGGAACTGATGAGGATCAGTGGCGTGATCCGAAACTATAGTCTTCCCTGCCTTACCCCTCGGCAAACAATGCCATACATTCCCTACTAATAAATAGTTGTTTTTTATAAAAACAACAAACTGGGATTCAGCCTGACTATTTTGCAAAAACAAAATACAAATGGTATCCCAAATAAACCGCCAACACTACTGAAGAATATATATTATTTTTACATATATCTGACTATTTCTTACTAGAACTGATAAAAATTTCTAAATTTTTTTGAGAAGAAAATTTTGAAATTTTATATCGATTTGAGTAAAGCATGCGTAATTCCCAAATTGATTAATGGAAATAGCTATTTTGTCAAAAACCTAATGGATTTAGGTAGGTTTCCGACGTTTCTGACGTATGTATTATACGTCGGAAATGTATGTCATTTACGTCACTGTTTCCGACAGGCCATCTCTGGGGGTGATGGTATGGAGGTGGTCTTGAAAATGTGTACTTATGTGTTCGAAAAGTACTAAATGAAGAGTACTTAATTGTAATAAAATTGATATTAGATGTAGAAATAGAGGTGGAATTCAGAACCATAGTACAGCAATTTCCATATGAAATATTTTTTTATTCCCTTTCCGCATACGAAGTAGCGGGCACTTTGCTAGTACATATATATATATATAAGTTAGTATTATTGTAGAGTATAAGTGTAGAATTGAGGCATGTAAATAGTTTTGGAAATTCGTACATATGTGCACTAAATGATACTAATTTTGGTACGATTTGGATTTAGCGTAGTTCGTATTCGAAATTGGAAAATAATTCTATTTGATTGTATGATGTAGGCAGCAATGGAAATTTGTACTTATGTGTACTAAATTGTACTAAATTGGATACAATATTTTAGACGATATTATAGAGCTGGGATCCTGAAATTTGGAATCAAAATTACATTTGGAGTGCATTGTGGTATGTGTGTCGTTTTCGAAATTCGAACTTACGTGTACTAAATTTGGTACTATTTGAATTTTGGGGGAACCGATAGCGCTAGAATCCTAAAATTTGGAGTTAGTATCACTGTCACTATTGGGGTTTGAGTTAATATTGGGGTATGTGTGAAGTTTTGGAAAGTCGTACTTATGATTGTTAAGGTAGTTTCAAAGTGTACTAACTGGTACTAAATTTGGATTTGGGTGAACATATATTTAAATTTTTCGAATAACAAAAGTAAAAAAGGTAGTGAATGATACCAAATTTAGTATAAACTGAATTTATGTTGCGCTCCAAATCGGTGTATAGTGCTGAAATAGTTTTGGAAATTCTTACTATAAGATAACATAAGTACTAAATGGTACTAAAATTTTAATTATTGGGTACCAAACCTATCCCAGGAGTACTATCAATGCATGTGTAAGACCAGTAAGGAGTATAGTACAGTCGGACTGGACCGACTATATGATACCCTTCACCACTTTGGGTATATTCTCCATATGTTTCCTAACAGACTCCGCCTTTTCGAAAGAACATTGACATGAAATTGAACAAACTTGAATATTTGATCTTTCTGCAATCTATGCTAAATTTCATTTCATTGGGTCATGTTTAGAGTCGTTGGCGTACAATGGGTCAAATTTACGTAAATCGATATAGATCAAAGTTGATTAACACTATTAAGTAGGCCACACTCTTCAAAATTTAATCTCAATCAAGTACCCGTTTGTAATATATATGGAAGCTGTGTCTGCATCTGCACCAATTAAAAATTTCATGCAAATCGAAAGATGTATAGGGACTTTGGTGCACCATTTACATAAAATCGGACAAAACTATATATGGGAGCTATATCTAAATCTGAAGCGATTTTCATTAAACTCAGCACACATCATTCTACACTCAATTCAATATCCTATGCCAAACTTCGTGCAAATCGAGGGATATATAGGACTTTGGTGTACCATTTACATCAAATCCGACGAAAATATATATGGGAGATAAATCTAAATCTGAACCGATCCAAACAAATGAACGGTACCAAATTTCATCAAAATCGGATTATAAATGCGATCTAAACAATGTAAGAAGTCTCGTCACATAGAAAAATTGTGATAATATCAAATGTCAGATATAAATGCGACCTATACTTTGTTTAAAATTTAACACCAACAAACGGACGGACATGCATAAATCGACTCAGATTCTATGCATATTCTCAAAAGGAATCTTGTGTCTATCTCGTTTGCATGTTACAAACATATGCAAAAAGTCATAATACCCAGTACCACGGGTAAAAATTTCGTAGTGTTGCAACAGGAATGGAGGATTTAATATATAAATGCAGTCGAGTATGGTTATAGCGACCAAGCAAATTAGTTCGTAATAGAAGAAGTTCGTTATATCCAAGGTAAGGCAAACATAGGCTCCACAGAAAAAGTACATATTCAGTAAGAAACGGTAACCATTTTGACAATTTTTAAGGTGCTTCTCTTTTCCTTTGATGAACATGGTATTACAGCTGACATTTATTTGTAAAGGTGGCCAGCGTTAGAGTAAAAACTACATTTTGTGTGGATTGGCATCGTCAGTATTACGCGTATTTGTAGCAAGTTCGTTCTAAACAAATTCAAATATATGACCAGTAAGGAAAGTAGTAAAGTCGGACAGGGCCGACTATATGATAACCTTCACCACTATGGGTATATTAAACAGGACTATTAACATGAAATTGGATGAAATAAAATATGTGATATTTAGCTAAATGCGAATCTACCTAGATCTATCCATAAAGTATGTAAATCGACTTCAAACAAATATAAATAGGTCATCCGTTGGGCTATGTCGGTACTTTTGAAAACGCAACTATGTAATTCTATGCTCAATTTTGTACGTTGTGCACAATTTGATGTCAATCTGACTAACATGAGGAGTTTGAAGCCCAATTTACTTGAAATCAGGCGAAAATATATATGGAAGCTCTATCCAAATATTAAGCGATTTCAAACAAACTTGTCACAGGTTAGGTTATACTAATTTCAGAACGTTTTGTTCCTATTGGTTCCTTGATGCGTCAATTACTTAAAATCAATCTATAATAAAAGGGAGCTATATCTAAATCTGGACCGATTTTCACGAAACAAGGCAGACATCACTCTAGGCTCAATTCAGTACTTTGTGCCAAATTTCCTGCAAATCGATGGATATATAGGGACTTTGGGGCACCATTTGCATGAAATCGGACGAAACTATATATGGGAGCTATATCTAAATCTGGACCGATTTTCTTGAAACTTGGCACACATCATTCTAGGCTCAATTCAGTACGTTATGCCAAATTGCGTGCAAATCGAAGGATATATAGGGACTTTGGGGCACCATTTACATGAAATCGCACGAAACTATATATGGGAGCTATATCTAAATCTGGACCGATTTTCTTGAAACTTTGCAGACATCACTCTAGGCTCAATTCAGTACGTTGTGCCAAATTTCGTGCAAATCGAAAGATATATAGCGACTTTGGTGCACCATTTACATGAAATCGGACGAAACTATATATGAGAGCTATATCTAAATCTGGGCCGATTTTCACGAAACTTGTCGGGCATCATTCTAGGCTCAATTCAGTACATTATGCCAAATTTCGTGCAAATCGAAAGATATATAGGGACTTTGGGGCAACATTTACATGAAATCGGACGAAACTATATATGGGAGCTATATCTAAATCTGGACCGATTTTCTTGAAACTTTGCAGACATCACTCTAGGCTTAATTCAATACTTTATGCCAAATTTCGTGAAAATCGAAAGATTTATAAAGACTTTGGGGCACCATTTACATGAAATCGGACGAAAATATATATGGGAGCTATATCTAAATCTGAACCGATTTTCACGAAACTTGGCAGACATCATTCTAGACCTAAATGATTAGGCTGTACCAAATTTCGAAGGATATATAGGGACTTTGGGGCACCATTTACATGAAATCGCACGAAACTATATATGGGAGCTATATCTAAATCTGGACCGATCAGACATCACTCTAGGCTCAATTCAGTACGTTGTGCCAAATTTCGTGCAAATTGAATGATCTATAGGGACATTGATGCACCATTTACATAAAATCGGACGAAAATATATATGGGAGCTATATCTAAATCTGGGCCGATTTTCACGAAACTTGGCGGGCATCATTCTAGGCTCAATTCAGTGCATTATGCCAAATTTCGTGCAAATCGAAAGATATATAGGGACTTTGGGGCAACATTTACATGAAATCGGACGAAACTATATATGGGAGCTATATCTAAATCTGGACCGATTTTCTTGAAACTTGGCAGACATCACTCTAGGCTTAATTCAATACTTTATGCCAAATTTCGTGAAAATCGAAAGATTTATAAAGACTTTGGGGCACCATTTACATGAAATCGGACGAAAATATATATGGGAGCTATATCTAAATCTGAACCGATTTTCACGAAACTTGGCAGACATCATTCTAGACCTAAATGATTAGGCTGTACCAAATTTCGTGCAAATCGAAAGATATATAGGGACCGTTTACATTAAATCGGTTAAATATATATATGCGAGCTATATCTAAATCTGAACCGATTTTTCCCAATTTCAATAGGGTACGTCCTTGAGCCGAATAAGTGACCTATGCCAAATTTCATCCAATTCGGATAATAAATGCGACCTGTACTTTGTTTACAATTTAACATGGACAGACAGACGGACAGACGGACGGACGGACGGACATGCATAAATCGACTTAGAAAGTGATTCTATGCATATTCTCAAAAGAAACCATGTGTCTATCTCGTTTCCTTTTGCCTGTTACAAACATATGCACAAAGACATAATACCCTGTACCACAGTGTGGTGAAGGGTATAAAAACTGAATGTTGGAACCGAATAAATAGTTCGTTATAAAAAAAGTTCGCTATATCCGTAGTTCGTTATAAGAGTAAATAATTGTATAAAAATGTGTCTTAAAACTTTGTGACCTGCAGAAGTGTTCGCTGTAAATAACCGGTGTTCATTATAAGTGTACTCGCCTGTAATGTAAAAATTCACGACAAACTTCAGCCCATCTAATCTGCTTTTGTAAATTATAATATACATATTACTGAATGTACATTTGCCCAAGGCCAAGAGGAGGAATTAATGACCCTCTTTTATGAATCTAACCTCCTTTCTATTGATGAATTCCAAACTATTTGAATTCATCAATTACTCAATAATAAATATCAACACTGAATTTATAAAATAAAACCTTTAGCAGACCAACAATGCAATTATGAAAAAAAAAAATTTGGCAATGATGTATCAAAAAATTTAACAATACCTCCATCAACAGAAAATGCATCTTTTTACAACTGAATTATTTTAAGGAGTGTTGGAATACCCCCTCATCTGCACACGAAAACAAATATCCCCGTTTGAGTTGGGGGCAAGAATATTGACATCAATTACTGCTCTCTACCGCAATTCATCTATAAATCTAAGCAGCTAACATCTTTGGGTACGTTCCTCCGTCCGTCCTTAGTTGGTACACTTTTAGTGCCAAGGCTTGGAGCAACACTGCCACACAAAAGGGGGCTGCTGATGCTGGAACATCATTGCCGTTCCGAGAGTCGTTTGACTACAATCATTTCGAATGTTTTTTTTTAGTTTTTTTGTTTGTTGTGGTTAGCTGGGGCACTGTTGCATTGTGCCACATTTTGTTTTGTATGTTTGTATGCCCGACTCGTTAGTCGGTACATATTGTAGAGCAGTGAAGACACCACATAACGCTCCGAACACCGTAAATTTGCACCACGGGCATATTGTTTTACCCCACTCCGTAGCCAAGTAGTAGCGATTGGCAACCAAGCATTAGATGGCTGTGGATGCAGCTTTCGGGCTGCATCATTGTTTAGCGAAAATTGTTAGATTGCATAACAGTGCAACCGCTTGTTGCCACTTTTATATCTTTGTTTCACTATTCGGCAGAGAAGGAACAAAAGAAAACAAAAACTAGGAGTGAGAAATCGAACTGAAAACAAATCAAAAAAAATAACCAAAAAATCAAAACGAAACCTAGAGAGAAGAAAACGGACAAGGAAACCAAATTGACTTTTACTTCTGCCAAAAACGTGCTGATGGCCCAAATGGATGAATTGATGAATAAACGACAGGACAGATAGACCGACAAATGAAAATTTTGATTGGTGTTGTTATTACGGCATCTCTGTACATTATGTCAGTTTTGCAATTTTCCGTTTAAGGCATTCGAAATCGGCCAGACCTGACCAAATCAACGATGATCATAGAAAGCAAACCAATTAATTTGCAACATCAGTGCAACAACCAAATAAAAACACTCTGCCTGGCAATTTGCTTGTGGCAATTTAGATGGTTGTAGTCTTTTTGCATTTAAAGTTCCCCTTGTGTTTTTACAGCTACGTTTTGGTTTTTTGTACACCATGTCGAATATTGGTGGTGACAATTTCACTAATGTATTTTTAATTTTTTTTAGTCATTGACTAGAAGCATACTCCGGAAATAATTATTTTTTGTTCATCATAATCGATGCGACAGCTTGATATTATCCACATTAAAAGGGTTCATCGTTCGAAATTCCGGCAAAAGTTGGTGGCGATTAGAGCAACACGGGGTATATTTAGAGACTTCTATTTGTGTATGTATATGCACACACTTTGTTCTTTGATTCCGACTTACATCCCACAGTGTCACGACCGCGGCCAAAAATGGTCAAAAGCAAGTACCTCGGAAGACAAATTTTTTGATGAGGTATGATAGAAAACACTCCAATTAGAATAAATATGAAATTTTATATCGATATGTCGAGTAGTTTTGTCTCTACAAAGGTTCAAATCTGATAATTATTTATAAACTGATTTTTTACAATATTTTCGAAAAATGGGTGTGTTTTTATGATGCTCAAATATTTGAATATCCAAATTAACGGTTATTATAAAGGTATTTATTTTGGTTGCTGTTGATGTTAAAAACTAGGATTCGCTGTAGTTTGTAGGTATATAGATATCATATGGTGTATACAGTGTCCACACTTGTAGTACTTAGATCATCAAATTTGTAAAGCATATTTTGAAATTAGTGGAGCAGAAAAAAAGGTTAAAAATGAAATGGTTAGAAGCGAATGGTCCAATATGTTATGTAAACAATTAAATAAGTTATTGACGACCAAATAGGAAGCACACGATGGATTCAGAACATAGTAATCATACAATATTTTGCATAAAATGCGGAGATATGGGAGAATTGGTTTTAAAATATAGCTTTTAAATAAATTTCAGTCAATTTGAAGATTTTACTTATTTATCAGATTATTTGAGACATAATCTTATAATCTAAATTTAGAGGTCGCACATGAAATACCTTTGTGGAAAGTTCATACAGAAAAATATTATTTCTTGGCATGGGATATGCAAAGTGCAGTACAATACCTTTTGAGCGACTTCCACAAGATGCAAACGAGTAATGCCACAAAATAATTAGTAGCAGCCCGAACTTTTGTTAAAGCCGAGTCAAATTTAATTTTTTTTATTTAGTATTTTATATTACAATTCGACCTTGTAATATCCTTAAACAGACATAAAGTTAAGGTCCGAAATTATAACATGGATGATACTAAATCGTACATTTGGAAAGACAATATTATATATATATATATATATATATATATATATATATATATCTGATGTGTGTTTTGAATATTTTGTGAATGGTAAAAAAGTAATTTAATAATAACTAAAGTATATCAAATATTTTATTATAATAAAAATAACAAAAATAATAATAACATGGACCAACAACAAAATTGCAACACCTATTACTGTCTTCGCCCAAATTTGAAGTAGTTTGACGAAGACATGAACATTTTCATGGAATTTGTATTAATAACAACAATTTTATAGGTAAAAAAAAATCGGATTATTCAAGACCCTTCGTATGGGAGGTTCGTTGCTTTATAGGCATAAGTAAATATGAATTGCCAATTTTCATTGAATTTGGTTAATAGCAAAATTTTCAAGACCCTTTGTATGGGAGGTATATCAAATCTTGGTCCAATTTTTCCAGTTATTGGTCTGTTGCTTTATAGGCCTATGCAAATATAAATTGCCAATTTTCATTGAATTTTGTTGAATATTAAAGATTTTATAGGCCAAAAAGGGTGACATTCTCAAGACCCATTATATGGGAGGTATACCAAATCGTGGTCCTATCTATCCAATTTTTTGTCAGTTGCTCCTTAGGCCAATAATAAGCACATGTACCAAATTTCATTAACTTGCGATAACTCCTTCTATTTTTGGCCGCTATTTATATGAACTCGCGACATAGTGCATCCCCAACGGTTAAGATGTCACTCGTTTACCTGACATATCTTTCGATGAGGATTGATTAGGTTAAAGGTTATAGGTTACAGGGTTATACATTTCGTAGTTTCAAATGTAAATGGGGTATAGTCTTGATAATTCAAAATGTCGTATATTGTCGAGGTACCGTTATATGGGGGCTACACTTCAAACTGGACCTATATTGATCACTTTCAGTAGGAAGAGAATGAGAAATAGGGGTACCTTTATATGGGGGCTACCAGAAAACGTGGACGACATCTATGCATTTTTGCATGGAAATTTGGTACTCATAGAAAACTCTCTGTGCCAAGTTACAGCCAATTTGGTCGTAAAATGACAAAAGACAAAAAAAAATACCTTTAATCGGGAGGTAAGGTTATATGGGGGCTATATCAGAGACCACACTTTCCATACCAATATTCCCAGTGACATTAAAAACATGTGAGCCAAATTTTGGCCTGACATAAGTGGTTCGCCAAAAATTATTGTAAAACTATACATTATAAATCGAGTTGATTACAGAAACCCGGAAATAGGGTGTAAGATGTTGTAATACCCTTTGTATGGGGGTACCAGTAAACGTGGACCTATATACATAAATTTTTGCATGGACATTTGGTACCCAAAAAGAAAACTCTCTGCCAAACTACAGCCAATTTGGTTGTAAAATGTGTCTAATAGACAAAAAATACCCTAAATGGGGATTTCTATATTTGCTTTGACATTAAAAACATGTATGCAAAATTTTGGTCGCCTATGTCAAGTGGTTCCGCAGTTTATGAGTCTATACCCAATTTTTGGGTAAATACTCAAAATAGAGGTACCTTTGTATGGGGGCTACCAGTAAACGTGGACCTACATAAATTAAATTTTGCATACACATTTGGTACCCAAAAAGAACACTCTGTGCCAAATTATAGCCAATTTGATTGTAAAATGTGTCTAATAGAAAAAAAATACCTTAAATCGGGAGATACGGTTATATGGGGGCTATATTAAAAACATGTGTGCAAAATATTGGCCGACTATGTCAAGTGGTTCGGCAGTTAATGAGTTTATACCCAATTTTTGGGTAAAAACTCGGCTATTTACCCACGTCTTAAAAGTATCGTAAAACCATCCATTCTAAATCGATTTGATAACAAAAACCCGGAAATAGAGTGTACGATGTTGTATTACCGATTAAATATAGTAAATACCCAAATAAATACCCACAAATGGGTATTTACCCAATTTACCGGGTATTTACCCACTGCCCATCTCTAGCAATGAGAGTGCAAAATTTCAAGTACCAATCTCAAATAATCCTATCTCTATCGTAATTTCAACAGACAGACTGACACGCATAAATCGACATAGAATTTTACTCTGACCAAGAATCTTAATATATAAAAGATCTTTGTGATAAGTGAGTGAGTGACTGACAGATCATCGCCCAGACGAAACGGCTGAAGCTAGAAGCTTAAAAATGTTGAGTGTAGGTTGTTCTTAGTGTGTAGGCGTGAGATAAGTTTGAGTTTTTGGAAATTCGATCAATGTACATAAAGTTTAGTCGAAATTGGTTCAGTAGTTTTTAGCGAGTTTAGCGATCACGAACATACACGTAATTTTTATATGTATGAGGTAGAGGATAGGAAGTGATGTTGATGATTTTAGAAATTTGCACTTATGGTATGAAAAGCACTAAGTGGTAATAAATTGGGTATTATTTGCATTTAGTTGAGCATACAGAGATAGAATTCTGAAAATTGGAATCAGGATTACTTTTTAAAAATCGTACTTATGTGTACGAAAAGTACGATTTTAGGTGATTTGAGCATTGAGCTATATATACAGATTCGTAGTTATGTCTACGAAAAGTACTAGACGGCACTAGATTTGGTACAATTTGGATTTGAGTGAACGATGAGAGCAGGGATTCCGTACTACATTTTATTAAACATGGTATATTTGAATTTATGCGAATGGTAGAGCTGGGATTCCGAAAATGAAAATTCATACATATGGGGTATGGAAGGTGCTAAATAGTACTAAATTTTGCATTTGGGTGAAATGCTTCGAGTATAGTTAAGTTAGTACATTTGCGCACGAAAAATGCTAAATGGTACAATTTGGATTTGTGTGAACCGATAAGGATCCTGAACTTTGAAATTGAAATTACTATTGGAGTGCAGGATTGAGATATGGAGGTAATTTTGAAAATTCGTAATTATGTGTACAAAATGGTACTAAATTTGGTATAGTTAAGATTTGAGTGAACGGATAGTAATGGAAAATTTGAATTAAGAATTAAAATTGCAGGATTAGGGGAGTATCGAAATTTCGTACTTATGGTTTTTTTCCAAGGAAAGAAACTGTAAATAATTATTCCTCAAAAGTATGTAACGCCGCGAAATATTGGTCCTAGACCCACCTTTAAGAATACCGATCGTCATATCTCGACTAGCTGAGTCGATCTTGACATGTGTGTCCGTCCGTCCGTCTGTCCATTACAATTTGTACACACGATACAGGCTATAGTTATGAACCAATCTTCACGTAATTTTGCATGTAGAATGGGTTCTGAAGACCCCTATTATTTTTGGAAAAGATCGTTTAACATTTAGGGGATGACTTTCTGATCGCTCCAGAGGCCGCAATTATGACCCAAACACCGCGAAATTTTGCACGGAGAATGGGATTGGGCCAAAGAATAAGTATGGCCGTTTTGATATATATCGGTCAATATTTAGCGGGTCAACTGGACCCTGACTTTTGTGTGAAAAATTACAAAATTTGTATTCTATGGGGTATATATTTGCACCTGAAGGTCTTAGAGCCGAGAAGTTGATAGTATGTTCAAGAGAAATGGTTGATACCAATTATATTGTCGTATGTACTCGGATGCGGGACTTACACATAAATATTTACAGGTGCTTACGTATTCATATATTATTTAGTAACCCATTACCATACTAGAGGGCGGAAATATAGCGCTGATCGCTTTGAAATTTTCCATGAGGTTCAAGTTATGGTCACCGACAACGCCTATAATTTTCGGTGATGATCAGATAATAATTTTGGGATGAAATGGAACGAAAATTTATTTTTTGGTTTTTTGTTTCGAGTCGATCTATAGGCCAAAATTGAAAGCCGAACATCACAACACAACCTGCGGTGAAGGGAATCTGAACAAGTGATTGAAAGGACTGTACTGAACATTTGTAAAATTTGTTGACCTCTAGTCGGTCAAGAGGGTGCAAATATCGCGAAATATTGCCCAAGCTCGGAATATAAAACCACAGAAAGTTATAGTTTCGTGGAAGTTGTATAGGATATCATATAGTCGGCCCCGTCCGACTATACTGCTCCGCTCACTGGTTTTTCTTTAGTATTTGTTGAATATCATCCCCATCAATTTTAGGTATCATCAAAGTCAACCTCATGCTGAATGGTACACAATGTTTGGAACAATGTTATTTAATTGTCCCATCAATTTTTTATTATCATAGCTGTGACTTTTTACAAAGTCATTGCAAATTTTGAACATGCTTACAGTATCTTAAAATATGTGGGTCAGTATTAAATGGTTACAAAGTTGATATTACATGTAAGAATAGAGAAGACATTTGGAATATATAGCTAGACTACTATAAAGACTTAAGTTGTACTCTGTTACTTCGGAACCGTTAAAAATATTTGTCATATGATAAATATTTCCCCACGAATCCGACCGTTACAATTTATACGATATTTAGTAGTGTACATATGTAGGATTTTTCTGAACAAGGATTGGGAAAAAGTGGAACGGGCGATGAAAACATATGAATTTCGATTTTTTGTCTTTGAGGGCCCTATAAAAAGTCTTATGGGCTAAGTAATGTAGTTATCGGATTTCAGTTCAAGAAAATAAAAATGAACAAGACGACCAAGAACTCGAGATAAAAGGACGAAATGGTCTTCAAAAAAAAAAAAAAAAAAAAAAAACGTCTACGTTCTGCCAGAAGATATATAATCGAATTTGCCCTTCTGGTCTATTAATTCAATAGCCATAGGCTTGTATCCTTATAAAGAATTTTCCACACTCCAACATTTAATTCACAATAATAGAAACATGCGTGGAATCCAATTCCCCCACTTCTTGGTTAGAAAGAGGTCACTTGATTACAAGTTTCTATTTCATTTTTAGTTCACTAAAAGAGAAAGTTTAGCAAAGAATTTGTACTAATTTTCACCTTTCGCAATTCCCGCATAGAATCGCAAGCAACAGCAAAAAATAATATTCGTTGTAGTAGCAGTCGTCATCATTCCCTAATTGTTTTACGAAATTCGTAACACTGTGATTGCAGTGTGCGACTGATTTTATTTTGTTTGTTTTTTCTTCTTCGTCGTCTATTTCGTAACTCAACGTTTGAATGGTCTTAGTAGGTAAGTATGGCTTCCCCACTCTGAAAAAAGAACTCAGATATTCATTTTTTGGCAGCCCACTTATTTAATAAATTATGACGGTTGCTGTTGTTTTTTCGCTTTTTGGCACTTTTACTTTTTTTCGCTATCCAAAAATAGCTTAGTTTTTTTTATTTTTTTGTTCAGCTATTGAATGTGAAATAAGGTTAGTGAGTGAGCAAGCATGGCGGTTGTTCGTTGGTGACGTTTGTGCAGCTAGTGGAGTAAAGGTAGTAGGCACCAAATTCTAAAGCTAAAATACACGTTTTGATAAGTTACGCTGCTAGGTTATTTTTGACAATTTTTTTTGCCGGTGCTGCTGCCTCTTCTTCTATTTCGACTGTTTTTTCGCAATGACTTCCACAACAAGTTTCTCTTTTTTTATTTGTATGGGCTTAGGTAACGAAAACAAGTTGACAACCACAACGAACAAAAAATAAAAGATTGTAATTTTGTTTTCAGTTTTTTAGCTTGAGATTCGAGTTTAGGGTTATAGGTTTAGGGATATAGGACTAAAAAACAAAATTTGGACTTACCTTCAGTCGAAAAATAAGTATTCTGAAAGAAAATATATAAATAAAAATGAGATAAGTCAAAAGTAAGATTTGGTTTTTATTTTCTCCATCAGGTGAAGTATAATCAATTAATAACCAGTGAACGTAGCAATATAGTCGCGTAGCTTCCACATCAGAGTAACTAAAACAATATAATTGGTATCAATTAAAAGGTCAACTGCTCCTCTTGAACTTTCAACTTCTTGGGTCTATGTCCCTCAGTAGTGAACTTATATGCCACAGAATGGAAATTTTGTCATTTTACACACAAAAGTTAGAATGGAATATATATATATATACATGTGTGTCCGTCAGTCTGTCCATTATAATTTCTAATGAAATTTTGCATGTGCGTGTCCTGCTCAAAGAAGACCGCTTATTGTTTTTTTAAGAACCCCTAATATTTAAAATGGACCAAAAACTTTATTTTTATCTGTTTTTCTGGTCGCTCTAGAGGCCACAATTATGACCCGAACACCACGAAATTTTACAACAGGAAGGGAATCTGGCCAACTTATAAGCATTAATGTTTTGATGAAAACCGGCCAATATTTAGAGGGCCAAAGGGGCCCAGACTTTTCTTTAAAAAATGATAAAACTACATTCTGTTGCACATATGTTTATTCCTGGATGACATGTGTTAAATATTGCTTAGTATTACTATTACACCACTAGAGGGTGGGAATTACGTGCAGATAGTTTTGAAATTTTGCATAAAGTTCCGGTTATGGTCAAGGACGAATTTTCGGTGGTGTTGATATGATATTTAGGATGTGGAATGAACCGAAAACTTTTTTGTCAGATTTTCTAGTCGCTTTAAATACCAATATTATGCAGAATATCACATATTTTACACGTGGAGGGAATCTAACCAAATACTTAGAACGGCTGTTTATATGATGATCGATCAATATTCTGAGGGGCAAATCAAACAAAATATAAGGTGACCATTTTTTTATTTTATGGTGGGAATATTCACCTAGGGAAAACAAAATTTGGAAAATATGTCAGGATTAGAAAGTGGAGCGTTTGATCTATAATTGGTCAAGAACCGCAAAAAATTAGATTTTCGTGGTAGATGAGTAGGGTATTAGATGATCTTCCCCGTCCGACTATACTGCTCCCCTCAGTGGTTCTATCATAACTTTACACAAATACGAACCGGTTTAACCCACCCCGTGAAAAATGCTATCAGACAATTTTTGGTTACATGGTGTACAATTTAGATGAAATCGAACATATGTATGAGAGCTATATCTAAATCTGAACCGATTTCATCGAAACTTACCACATGTCATTCTAGACTAATTTCAGTACATCGGGAATATATACAACATACAAAGGTACCGATCGATTTCATGAATTTTGAATGTACACCATTTAGTGGAGAGTATAAGAAGTTGGACCTTGTCTAAGACAACAATCCAACATGAGGATGTCATTTTAGTATAGCATTTACATTATATCTAAATCTCGACTGATTTTTATCAATTTTAATATGGTTCGTCCTTAAGCCAAATAAATTAGCTGTACCAATTTTCATCCGAATCGGATCAGAAGTTCAACCTGTAGTTTGTTAGAACTTTGCATCAATAGCCGGACCGACGGACATGCATAAATCGATTCGAATCGATTAATTCTATGCATATTCTCAAAAGGAACCATGGGTCTATGTCGTTTCCTTTGACCTGACAAAATACCCTGTACAATTATGGTATAATTATCAATATTAGTTCACCTTTTTACGGTACCTCCCAAAATTCGTTATTTAGTATAGATTAAGCACGTTTTACATGCGAATTAACTCTAATTTTATATTTTGGAATCTCAATGTGTCGAAATTCTCCTGACCAAAAATTATGAATATTGTTCCATGTTTCGGTGTAGACACCATAGGGCGGTATCCTCCAGTATTCGGTATTTTGGTGACTTTAGACACCTTTTCCAGTCAAATTGCCTCTAATTTGATGTATTGATATATATTATAAATTGGGCCCAGTTTCCGGGAAGCCCCATATTATGGTGTACGCCATTATTCGGTATTTTTGATTTCTAATTTGATTTTTCGTGTTCTCATGGGGTGTCAAATCTTCCCACCAAAAGTTATCAATAGTATAGTATGTTTTGTTATAGCTAGCGCATAACGGTACATACTCATTTTGAAGGCTTTAGTTGGATTTTCCACCGATGCGACTGTAATTTGGCATAAGGGTTTCCAAGAGAATAACATACATATATTCAGAAAAATGTCAATATTTTTTACATAGCCCCCATATAAATCGTAGCACCCTATTGTCAGTATTTCGAAGGTTTTAGCCGCATTTTTCCAATGTAGTGCCTGTAATTTGGCATTTCGGGTTATGGGAGGGTAAAACCCATATTTACAGAATATTGCCTATATTGGTTAATGCCTCATTGGTCCTGCCTTATTTGCAGTATTTGTTGGTTTTAGTTGCATCTTCCCACCGAAGTGGAGTTAATTTAGCAATTCAGGATGATAAACGTCTTTGCACAAAATTTTCAAAATAGGTCCCTGAAGTTGCAGTAATTTGTCAATCTGTCTTGGAGAGAGAAAAAAAAAACATGCTTTCACACATTTTTCAATGTCGGTCAAGGTTCTGACATAGGCCTCATGGAAGGAATTCGTTTGAAGAAATATCACAGGTATAAACGTAAATTTATTCAGGAATATCTAAGAAGAAAATGAGAAATTATGAAGAATATAGAATTTCAATGAAAAACTGAGTTCATACTGGGATCTACGACTGGAGTTTCCTGAGGTCTTGCCAACATTGTCATTTTTTATTTATTTATTTATTTTTTTGCTTCTATTCCGTTGTCATATTTTATGTGTCGCTTTAGTCGTTGAGGTCGTTTTGTACTTGGTTCGGCAGTACTTCAAAGCTGTGGCCTAATGGAGATGGCTGGTTAGTACATTCTCCAATCGATGATGGTGGCAGTAACCCAAATATCGGTTATTGTCTCGTTTTTGTTGTTGTTGTATTTATTTGAGTAGATAGACTGTTGTTGCTTTGCTATGACTGTTGGTGTTCGTTTCATTCCTCCATTCAATAGTTTTTTTGTTGTCACTCAGACTGGTCTCGGACTTGCCTATTTATTTTGGAATTTTTTGTTGTTGTCTATCTTCTAAATGTTCGCTTTTTTGTTGTTGCTCAGTTCGTTCGATTGTTTGTTGGTTTCACTCCATCTGATTTACGATGAAACTTTAATTCATTCAATTTGATTTGAGTGACTGACTGACTAATTGTTAGCCTGTCGAGAGGCGACCTTTAAGTAAAGTGTGTTGCAAGACCGAATCGCACCGCACCGCACCATACCGACATCAATGACTCCAGCACACAACGAGGTTGCTTTGTTATTTGTATTTTTTCTGTTTTTGGGGAGTTATTGTTGTTGTTTTTTTATTATTATTGTGACTTACAATGAATACCATTTAAGGTATAGAGTGGGGGGATACATTGGTTGTTTTATGTAGTTTTTGTTGGTTATGTTATTGATGGTGTTACTACTGTTGTAATCTCACATAGTTATTTTGTTTTAAATAAAAATTACCCCTCAGAGAGTTATTTGTGTAGTTTTAATGAAAAATTCAATTCAAATATTTAATGGTTAAAAAACTTACAAAAATACATCTCTGGATTAAGTAATCAAACAACAATGATGATTCAATTCGTTTCGTTGCTTCAGTTCGTTCGGTCGTATGGTTGTCGTTTATCCAAGCATTTATTGATGTTGCAACATCGCATCACATTGTTTACCGTTCGTTCATCATCGTCATGCTGTCTGACATCGTCTGTTGATTATTTTAATTGCAATGTATACATAAGTTAAGAAGAATTTTTAATTTTGGTTGTTTTTTCATTATTGTTATTACTACTTTTGCTGTTGTTGTTATTGTAAAGGCACATTAAGGTGGCAGAAAACAAAACTTGGAGAGGGATATGTTTGAAGAAGGGAAAATATTTCATACAACAACAAATAAATAAATATAAATAATTGTTTATGACCATTATAATTTGGACGTGGGTGTGATTTAAAAGCATATTCTCATACCATAAGAAATCCACGCCTATAGCGTTTTGTTGTTGTTATTGTAAAAAATATTTTTTTTAAATCCACGCCTATAGCGTTTTGTTGTTGTTATTGTAAAAAATATTTTTTTTAAATCCACGCCTATGGCAATGGTATATTTTTTAAATCCACGCCTATGGCAATGGTATGCCTTGAAAAATATTTTTTTTAAATCCACGCCTATGGCAATGGTATGCCTTGAAAAATATTTTTTTTAAATCCACGCCTATGGCAATGGTATGCCTTGAAAAATATTTTTTTTAAATCCACGCCTATGGCAATGGTATGCCTTGAAAAATATTTTTTTTAAATCCACGCCTATGGCAATGGTATGCCTTGAAAAATATTTTTTTTAAATCCACGCCTATGGCAATGGTATGCCTTGAAAAATATTTTTTAAAAAATCCACGCCTATGGCAATGGTATGCCTTGAAAAATATTTTTTAAAAAATCCACGCCTATGGCAATGGTATGCCTTGAAAAATATTTTTAAAAAATCCACGCCTATGGCAATGGTATGCCTTGAAAAATATTTTTTAAAAAATCCACGCCTATGGCTATGCCTTGAAAAATATTTTTAAAAAAATCCACGCCTATGACTATGCTATGCCTTGAAAATATTTTTTTTAATCCACGCCTATGGCAATGGTATGCCTTGAAAAATATTTTTTAAAAAATCCACGCCTATGTCTATGCTATGCCTTGAAAATATTTTTTTTAATCCACGCCTATGGCTATGCTATGCCTTGAAAAATATTTTTTAAAAAATCCACGCCTATGGCTATGCTATGCCTTGAAAAATATTTTTTAAAAAATCCACGCCTCTGGCTATGCTATGCCTTGAAAAATATTTTATAAAAAATCCATGCCTATGGCTATGCTATGCCTTGAAAAATATTTTTTAAAAAATCCACGTCTATGGCTATGCTATGCCTTGAAAAATATTTGTTTTAAATCCACGCCTATGGCTATGCTATACCTTGAAAAATATTTTTTAAAAAATCCAGGCCTATGGCTATGCTATGCCTTGAAAAATATTTTTTAAAAAATCCACGCCTATGGCTATGCTTTGCCTTGAAAAATATTGTTTAAAAAATCTACGCCTATGGCTATGCTATGCCTTGAAAAATATTGTTTAAAAAATCTACGCCTATGGCTATGCTATGATTTGAAAAATATTGTTTAAAAAATCCACGCCTATTGCTATGCTATGCCTTGAAAAATATATTTTTTTAAAAATCCACGCCTATGGCTATACTATACCTTGAAATATATTCCTTAACATTTTTACGCCTTGGTCCATGAAAAAAAATGTCTATAACATCTGTGTATCTGCACAGAAATATAAAATTTTTCACTCCAAATTCATCATCAAATTCTTTAGCTATTTTTGTGCACCGCTGCACATCATCTACCTCAGTGTTTATTAACAGCCCACATTTTAAAAGTGATTAATGGCAGATAAATGAATGAATTGTTTTGAATGTAGTTTCACCATTTAGTGGCCACATTTAAAGCTCTTAAATTTTTTGTTAGGCACAAATTCTCTTAATTTGTCGAATTAAAAGAAAGGCATACTGTAGTTTTCTCAAGCTCTTAGTGTTTTCTCTAGCTCTTAATCCAAATGTTTATATTTCAATAACATTTTCTCTTTCGATTGTACTTTTGGTCAGAGTCTCCGCGAATAACATTTTAAAAATAGAAATAGATTTTTATTATTTGTTTCCGAAAATAGTTGAATGTGAAAATATTTGGTCTTGATTTAAACGCAGCAACAATTCCGTTGTCAGTTCGTCCGTCCTGCTGTCCGTCCATGAGTAAACAATTTCAACTTGTTTGGGACGATAACTGAATGATTGGCGTTCGTGCATACCAAAAGGGGTGTGTATGTTCCACCACAAAGAACATTGTGTATTTTTATTTAAAAATATATTTTTTCATAATGAACAATTATTTTAAATATATACACACAAATGTATATTTAAAATGTAAATAAAAACATATTTAGATTTATATCAATAGTGACCCAAAAACAAATTTAATATATTATGCATTCAAACAAAATTGAATTGTTGAGCATTATATTTTCAGCTAAGGAGGTTATGGGGTCAGCTGGCCTATATATAAATTGAACATAATATTTTCGGGAGCCACCAAAAACTACCACGCTATAGGCACCTATTTTCGAAGAATATTTTTTAAGGCATAGCATAGCTATAGGCGTGAATTTTATGAAGAATATTTTTCAAGGCATAGCATAGCTACAGGCGTGGATTTTTTAAAGAATATTCATCAAGTGATAGCATAGCTATAGGCGTGGATTTTTAAAGAACATTCATCAAGTGATAGCATAGCTATGGGCGTGGGTTGTTTAAAGGATATTTTTGAAGGCATAGCATAGCTATGGGCGTGGGTTGTTTAAAGAATATTTTTCAAGGCATAGCATAGCTTTAAGCGTGGATTTTTTAAAATATTTTTCAAGGCATAGAATAGCCATAGGCGTGGATTATTTAAAAATATTTTTCAAAGCATAGCATAGCCATAGGCGTGGATTTCTTAAACAATATTTTTCAAGGCATACCATAGCCATAGGCGTGGTTTTTTGAAAAAATATTTTTGAAGGCATACCATAGCCATAGGCGTGGTTTTTTGAAAAAATATTTTTGAAGGCATAGCAAAGCCATAGGCGTGGATTTTTTAAAAAAATATTTTTCAAGGCATAGCATAGCCATAGGCGTGGATTTAAAAAAAAAATATTTTTCAAGGCATAGCATAGCCATAGGCGTGGATTTAAAAAAAAAAATATTTTTCAAGGCAGTGCAAAGCTATAGACGTGGATTTTATACAGAATAATTTTCAAGGCATTACATAGCCAAGGGAGTCGACATTTAAAATCATATTTTTCAAGACATATCATAGCCATAGGCGTGGATTTTTAAATCATATTTTTCAAGGCATAGCATAGCCATAGGAGTGGATTTTAAAAAGAATATTTTCAAGGCATTGCATAGCCATAGGCGTGGATTTTTTAAGAATATTTTTCAAGGCATAGCATAGCCATGGAAGTCGACATTTTAAATCATATTTTTCAAGGCATATCATAGGCATAGGCGTGGATTTTTTAAGAATATTTTTCAAGGCATAGCATAGCCATGGAAGTCGACATTTTAAATCATATTTTTCAAGGCATATCATAGGCATAGGCGTGGATTTTTAAATCATATGTTTCAAGGCATATCATAGCTATAGGCGTCGACTTTCTAAATCAATTATTTCAAGGCATAGCATAGTTATAGCCGTGCATTTTATAAAGAATAATTTTCAAGGCATAGCATAGCCATGGAAGTCGACATTTTAAATCATATTTTTCAAGGCATATCATAGGCATAGGCGTGGATTTTTAAATCATATGTTTCACGGCTTATCATAGCTATAGGCGTCGACTTTTTAAATCAAATATTTCAAGGCATAGTATAGTTATAGGCGTGCATTTTTTCAAATAGTTTTGTTTTAATTATTGAAGAAATTCAATTGAAAGAAATTAATGGGAAAGCAAATAAAAAACTGTGTAGAAAACAACAATCAACACCCCCTCTAAATATCTATCACACACGAACATTTAAATATTTGTGGCGATTAGTGGGTAGGTGGGAGCTTGCTGTGCTTATAAGCATTTTGTTTCTATTCTCTGGTTTATTTTGTTTGTTTTTCTATTTGGTTGGCGCTGTTGTGCCACATATTTTTTTTTATTGTTGGAGCTCTATAGTTCCACATTCATGTTATGGGTCAATCATTTGTGGCCCAGACTGACTGACTTGAGTATCTGCCACAGTCTATTATTAGGTTGGTGGTGTACTACATACATATGTTGGTATGTATGTACATACATATAGCGAACAATAAGTAGAAGAAAACGAAGCAACAATATTATTCCCAGGGCATTTTTATAGACACAAATGCACATACATACGATACATATTCGGTTGTTGTGATGGGCGGGAGCATAATAAAATTCCCTGGTAATGTTTATAAAAATCCAAATTTTATTAGAGCAATCAAGAATTTAATTACTTTATAAATCCACCAGGTGATTATCGATTTATATGATCGAAGAAGAAGTACATTGGTCGTTTTTTTAGTATGTGTTAAAATTACGTTGCGTCTTGTTGACAAGTAATTTTATTAGAAATTAAATAAAGGTGGGGATTTTGGAGTTGATGATTTGTGAAGGAATTTCGAGAGGTGTTGGAAAATAATTAATACAATTGTAAAAAGGATTATTTTATAATAAAATGACATCTACTTTAATGGCTTCACCCTGAGCTATCATTACATCGAAACACGAATTCGATTCGTTTTCTATTCATCGGTGTCTTCCTTTTTTGGAAGAGTAAAATGTCAGCGGGATACAAGTCTGTGAAGATATATTCGGATAACAAGGAAAGGATCAATGAATCTGGGGCTTATTATGAATCAAAGGCCATATTCGTACTAAAAAAATTTATAGGGGAAAAAATTTTATCGGGATTTTAGTAGGAATTATGTTTAACAGCCGGACCAAATTTATTTAAAAGTGCGGGAACTTCGTGTGGTATATATGTCATTGTAAACTATCTGCTATTAAGTTGTTTATTGTGGTAATTGAAATACCACAAATTCCAAAAAATGCCTACACTCAGATTGGGAAAACTTTGTGAGAGAACTATAAAATAAGCAGAGCCTTGACATGGGAGCCATTTAAGAATATGGAACAGTGTTGACAACTGTCTGGAAAATTGTAGTGGAGTCAGGAATGTCAAATTGCAGTCACTTTGGATATAAAACCTTTAAAATACAAATTGTAGGTCGGACCCTTCATTAAATGGAATTATGTCGCAAAATGTCGGCGAAGATATTTTTACTTTTCAAGAACACGGAATGCCAAATTCTTGCGAAATTCAAATTAACATAAAAATCTTGAAAATACCCAACAATGCGGTGGAACTTTTTTGTGGGAGCTATGTTGAGACATGGACCCATATTGAATGTTTTTTCACTCCCTCAAGAACCAGGAAAGTTGCTAAAATCTTCAAAAACCCAAATTTAAAAAACAAAACCCCTCAGGATGTGGTCCAATATTCACAATTTTTGATTCAAAGAATTGCAAACCAATGAAGGACCAAAATACAAAATGTTAGCCAATTCGGTCTCAACACGATTTCAAATGGTAGGGACTGGGGATCTGTGTTGAAGATGATACGTCATTATTTAGCGGGTCAAATGAACACAGACTTTTATGTAAAAAAATTACTGCATTTGAACAGTGTGGCTACGGGAAGATTTGTTGCAAAAATATATTAAAGAGGGTGGGTAATATTTTAGTTGACATCAAATCTTTTGATCTAAGAGGACGGATATGGGCGATATAAAATTTTTTATAGAGATCTATATATTCCAATATGGCCTAATATACAATCGCAATTTTGTAGTCTATCAAATGGTCAGCCCCGTACGACTATACTGTTTTTCTTACTGGCTAGTATATAGTGATATTCATAATTGAAAAAAAAAACTTGGATAAATACCCTAAACTCCTGATTATTACTTCCAATACAGGAAGCAAATCTCTAGTTTACATATTTTCTGCATTGAATGTTTTCATGGCTGACGAAGAAAATTTCAGCGTCAAATTCGCAAATCTAGCTGTTATACGAACAACAACAACACAATCCATTAAAAGTTCAAAGTCCAATTCTTTGTCGGTATGTATGTAATTGTAAAAGAAATTTGCAAACACGTGCATTGTTGTTTTTATTTCATGTTTTCTTTCTATTGCACTTACCTTTGACTGAGTACGAAATAAACTCTCTCAATGATGAGAATGTAAACAGAGTAAATTACACGAACAATGCAAATGGCATGCTCCCACAAAAAAATGCCTCCCACATGCATATTGAATTCTCACATTGATTTAAATTTGGAACACTCTCTCATTTCTCTCGCAAAACTAAACACACAATTATAAGAATTTTGCATTAATGCAGATTTGCAATGGAAATATTTGACCACAAAATCATATTATATTATTTTAAACTAAATTTATAGCAAATTTAATTATTTGTACCACTTTTATAAGATGATGTTCTAGTTTGAGGGTAAAGAAAATGAGTTTTACTTTCACAATACACACTCGATGTTACGGGCACAAATTGACATTTTCAACTGGCAAGAGAGAGATTATTAGATGGGAGAAGTATGAAAACTATGCAGTGTTGCATTTGGTGATTAGGTAGAGTAGTAGTAGTAGATAAAAGAACTATCTTTAAGCAGGTCCTACAAGATGTAAAGAAATTTAAAGGTTCGAATGTTCTTTATTTTTTCATACGTCAAGAGCTGACCATATCAAAAAAAATCTAAAAAAATCAAATCAAATTTGGTAAAGTTATGAGCTTTTCAATATAGAGAAGAGGGCAAACATGTGTACAGTACTAATTTGTGTATACAGTCCAAATTATTTAAATCACCTCGAAGTAGAATTATACGAATTCGGTCGGCATAATAATTTTTTTATTTTTGTAAAAAATAGAGAATAAATTAAAACGATTTTCCGTCGATTTAGTATTTGGTTTTCTTGATATTGAACTTTTATTTCTCAGGAAGGACATATTTTATCTCCCGAAGGCAAGGATGTATCGATGTCAAATTTTGTTCATATCTTATTTAGGATAGTTGTATTAAATCTGTGAACAGAAAATTGTTCTATGCTTACGGAAAACAAATCGGGGCACAAGTTTCAGGGAAGACCCCATATAATGATGCCACTATTTTAGTATGATAAATATCGGTCGATCTTTGGTTTTAGCCCACATATAGAGTTCCCGTTCAATTTTCGGTACTTTAAACGTTTTAGCCACTATTTCCATTTCGGGCATCACCTTTGGCATTCCGGATTTTATGGAGGATGAGAAATATTTTTGTAAAAGTATTTCGATATATGGCCATATTTTGGTACAGAACATTCTTGGTATTTTGGCAGTTAAGGCGAATTTTCTCACCGAAGTGTATGTAATTGTTAATTTCGAGTTCTAGTATAGTGAATACCATTTTTTTTTTCAGAAAATATAATAACATACATATATAAGCCTTCTGAAATATTTTCAGAATTTGTTTAACCGCATTTCCC
Organism: Musca vetustissima; assembly: GCF_032173495.1. Taxonomy (NCBI): domain Eukaryota; kingdom Metazoa; phylum Arthropoda; class Insecta; order Diptera; family Muscidae; genus Musca; species Musca vetustissima. The sequence goes on along the minus strand of NW_026878410.1, from coordinate 191,427 downwards.
ATCAAAGCGGTTGTCATTTGTCATATCGGGTTCCATAAGTATGAATAACTTCTTTACAGAAACTGTTTAATATGGATCCATGTTTTGACATGAATCCCTGCATATATTCTCTATTCCCTATTTTTGGTAAGCTTAAGCTAGTAGAAGAATTGTCCAGCCCATGCTCTAATTTGGTTTTCCGTGTTCTCGGATTGTAAAAAACATAGTTGGGAAAATTTCCAAAGTAGGTTAATATTTTGACATAGTCCCCATATAAAGGTTCCGACAGATTTTCGCTTTTTGAAGGATGTATGCGCATTTTTCAGCCGTGGCAGGATTTCCCGATACTGGGTGGGTGAAAAATAGATTTTGACGAATATATTCAATATATCGATTGTGATTAACAACTTTGCAGAAAATGTTCAATATAGGTCCATGGTTCGACATAAACCTAATTAACGATCCGATGTTTTGTTTTTTTTTTTCATTTCATGAGTTTCTTTGTGTTTTAAAAGACGTTTATAAAATCATCACATCATAGATCTAAGCGTATGATCCGGAAACAGAACATCAATCGACGGTGTGGGTCTTCGTAATCCAAATCCAAATTCGGAGAAAGTTATTCTTGGCAGAAGCTCTCCACAGCATGTTGTCCCAGGTCTCTTCAGGCAAACTGGTCATATGGCGACCGATTCGTTTGAGCAACGTAGGACTATCAATTTTGCGTGTTACATCACAATATGATTATAATGCGAGAATGTTTGATACAAATCTGCTTAAACAAGCGCCTTTTTTGTCCTTTATATATTTATACCCTCCACCATAAGGTAGACTGTATTTACCCGTGGTCCATAAAGCATTGTACGACATTTTAGCCATTCCATAGAGCTTGCAATAGATTTGGCAATTGGTACTTTTCCTAGGATATTTGGGGTTGGAAATGGGTTATTTGGTACATAAGCTCCACATAACGATACTCCGCAAAATGTGGATTTCGGTCTTGGTCTGGATTTGGTAAAATGTTATTAAATATGCATTTAACGTATCAAATCGGATACACTATTAACTTAATATACAATTTCCAGTACAAATGTTGACACTATGTGGGGAGGTACCAGAAGCAGAGTAGACCGAAGGGACCCATCTTCCAACTTTTTCTAGATTTAGTAAAAATATTAAGATATGCGAAGTTTGAACAAAATCGAACATTCACTGCGATTGATATTTGATTTTGAAAATTGTTGGGGGATGCACCAGAAGTAGTGGATATTGACACCACCTTCAGATCTAGGTCTGGTAAAAAATATACTATCTGTCAAAAGATATTATGATGTTATAATAAATAGCCCCTCATATAATGACACAATGTTTGGTATAGTCCATAACCATGGCCTGGTCTTTCCTGATAGTGTTTAGTTGGGTATTTCGTATTCTCCTGTCAGCAATTTACCATGTCATATACAACATAAAAATATCCCCATAGAGTAGATTGACTGATATTTCATTTAGAATAACCCAAGGAATTCAGAGGATTACACATATTGTTTATTCCGATGTCGGTATCTCACCCTCCTCCTCCTTAAGTTAGAAATTCATTAGGCAAAACATATGGAATTTTCCATATACACCTTGATAAAACTTCCAAAGTCCACACACACAAATCGAACATGGTGTAACCTTCATGTTTGACATTTCCTTTGTAAACATACCAGCCAACAAAAAAACAGTCAGTCATTGTTTGCATACAGGGTGTTCCATAATCGGTTTGTGAACTATTTTTACATGATGGTCTCGCATGATTACCGACATGGTTTTCTAATTTCCGCACAATGGGAATATTTTGTGGTCAACGTGGCCAGCCAACTAACCTTGTTTTGTTGTTGTTTTTTTTTTCTATTTTCTGTTATTGCTTGTTTTCTTGAAACTGGCATTTCTGTTCTGTTTGGCTATTAGTAGTTGTTACAACGAAAAAAAACAACAACAACAACGACCACTATACACTTAACTGAAACGTAAGTTCAAAACGGAAACTTTAATGTTTACATGTTACGCTTGAACTTCTAGAAAAACAAAAAACAACAACTTAGCACATGGTCTCCCCTTCGTTTTGTGTCATCATTTCTCGGTCGTGTCGTATGGCCGCCACTAACATTTATTAACGGCGGCTAGTTGTTCTTTGGACCTTAAAATGGCAGCCAGCAAATGTCTAATAAATGCCACGTACTCAACTCCCGACCATAGGCCATATTCCAGACTGAGACCACCATCGTAATCCGTTCGTTTGTTCGTCCATTCATTCTCCTACTCCGAACACATAAACTGACCCTGACAATTTTATTATGAAAGTCATTTCGGAATATCTGATGACGCTCCTACAAGTGATTGTGCGAGCAGGCGAACTAAACCCCCCGGACACACACACGTCCACGTACAAAAAGTGCATGTTGTGACCAGCATGATGTTTGTTGTTGTAATTGCTGTGGAAGAGGGCATGGTGGATGGTGCTGTTGTGTTCAACAGTTTCGGTTGACAGATGACCTTTCATTTAAATTGTGATTAAAGTGCGGCAGTTTGATATAAACATTTGATTTATTTTACCTTGTTTGGTGTAGGAAAATGGAAAAAGGTTAAAGAAAAATAAGACTGATGCATTTAATTAACCCAAATGCTACTGATATACTAAATATATGTGCAATATATTTTTGGAGTACACTGACACGTAATAATTAAAGTTTATTCAGTCGTGATCGTATTTTACCATCGACATACTCGTACGTTCCAGAAGCTGCAACAATTTGTCCCTTATAACTTTTTCCTTTATCTTAATATATACAAGAGCTTAGTGTTAAGGTGACCCCCCCCCATTCTCGGGGTCAAAAATTTTTATGATTTAATTCGAATCTACTCTGATTCAAGAATGTCCCTTCAAAATTTCAAGTGAAAATCACAAGAACTCTTGAAGATTTAGCCGATTTATTGTGTCAATATCAAGTGACGGCTGAAGGGCTTCTCAAACTTTAAATGCGTTTTTCTCTTTTGCGAATGGCGGGCACGATAACTCAAAAACTAATAACCCAATCGATTTCAAATTTTTACACGTTTCCCTGTGAGTGTACAGCTATCGTATGAACTAGGATAAAGCCAATCGGTGAAGATCTTCCTTATTTTTTAACTTGGTTTTTGGTCAAAAATTGGTGGGTTCCCTTAAGTGAGTGAGTGACTGACTGACAGACCATCGCCCAGACGAAACGGCTAAAGCTAGAAGCTTGAAATTTTGAGTGAGGCTGGGTTTTTGGAAATTCGAACTAGAAGGGTACGAAAAGTACTAAAATGTACCAAATATGGTACCCTTTGTATTAGGCGAACGGGAAGAGCTAGAATTCTGAAATTTGGCATGTGGGTCACTGATGGAAAGTTAGAAAGTTGAACAAAATGGTTTTTGGAAATTCGACCTTTAAGTGTACTAAAAGTTCTAAACTTTACTAAATTTAGTTCTAATTATGTATATATTGAGCATATATAGCTGGAATCTTGAAATTTTATATGGAATACAGGTTGGAAAGTGATGTTGATGTATGGGAATGGTTTAAGACATTGGTATTTGTGTATATAAAAAGTACAAAATGGTACTAAATTTGGTACTATTTGTATTTAGTTGAGCGTATTGAGATAGAATCCTGAAAATACGAATTAGGACTATTATTGGAGTATAGGATTCCCAGATAGGTTTAAAAAAATTGTACATATGTGTACGAAAAGTACTAAATGGTACTAAATTTGGTGAATGTTTAACAGATAGAGCTGGAGTCTTCAAATTGGGAATTAAACTGACTGTTGGAGTGTAGGATTTGTGTAGTTTAGGAAATTTGAACTTATTAGTACGAAAAGTACTAAATGACACTAAATTGAGTACAATTGGGATTTTGCTTGAACGGATACGTTTGAAGATTGAGCTATAGAGACATCGGAAGTTCTGAAAATTAGTCCCTATGTAGGTATCTAAATGCGGGCTATAGTTCATATATAATTCATTATCAACCATAGTACCACCATAGCATTTCCTTATCGTTAGGTTCGAGTTATTTTTATTACGATTTCTTTAGAAAGCGGAATGTGTACAACCGATGGCTAAATCGTCTTAAAATTCTATAATTTGTAGGTTAACGACTATCCCTATACTATGGTAAAATACGCCTATATGGGGACATCCTACACACGGAAATAATCAGCTAATTATTTTAATATATGAAGGGGGTTATATGGGAACTACCCCTAAAATGGGGCGAACATTAATAATTTTTGGTAGGAAGTTTTGTTACCGCGACTACAACATACAAAATTACAGTGAATCCGATTGAAAAACGAGCTCAAGAACCCCAAAATACCGAAAATTGAGGGTGTCTTATATGGGGGCTACCCGAAAAAAGGGACTATATTTATAATTGTTAATGAAGAAATTTGGTACGCAATAAGAACCCATTATACCACATTTTTGCGAATTCGGTTGAAAAACTTGCTCAAGAACCTCAAAATACGAAAATTAGTAGTAGGAGTACCCTTATATGGGAGCTATCCGAAGAAATGGATCTATATTCATAATTTTCCAATAAGAAGCCAATGTACCAAATTTCAGCCAATTCGGTTGACAAGAACCCCAAAATGCCGGAAATTTGACGATACCCTTATATGGGAGATATGCCTAAACGTGGACAGATATATCCCTTCATCAAACTTGACCTGCCTGCAGACAAAACACAACCATATGCAAAATGTCTTCACCCTATCTCATTTCCATCAGAATATAGTGTGATTACAACAGACGGACGAACAGGCAGAATATTATACTTTATAGGATCGGAAATAAATATTTCGATGAGTTACAAACGGAATGACCAAATTAATATACCCTCCAAACTGGAGGGTATAGAAAACTGGAACATTTCCAATGCAGCGAATAGAGTAAACGATTTGATCCATTATATATCTGCCGGAAACACTGAGTAACCATTGTTTTATTGCTGTTATTTAAAGACACCCAGACACTTTCTGTCAAGTTATTTTAGTTGTAATTTTAAGTTCAGGGCTAAATATATAATATGAATTTTTATTGATTAGCTTTTTTGGAAAGAAATCCATGAAATAAAGAAAAATCCTTAGAAATTAATTTCGGTATGCCCCGATATAAAGGAATAGGTAAAGGGTACAACACGATTCATTCACCTGACTGTGACCCTCGCTTTATAGTTAAACTTTACTTAAGCCAAATACATATTAACTAAACATACTATATAATCAATATAATAAATTTTGTTTCGAATTATTGTTAATAGCATTCACTTACTCATCCTATACAATTCTTAAATCCTATAAATTCCAAATACGAAATGAAAGTAGTTGAGAAAGTAATTTCAATATGTTATGAAACGTGATTAAAGCACTCAATATTTACTAGTTCAATTATTTATTTTATAAATAAAATCTACTTATATTGCATTCTAATGCCTCAATGACTTTCAACACACACACACAATCACCCCCTAATGGATAAATAGATTTATACCACTGACTACTATCAGCTAATTGCGATTAAATACCTTCACAACAACAACAACAACCCCTCCAGTAAAAATAGCAGTGGGAAAATTTAATTTTTGCAAATAAAAAAGAAAAATAATTTACACTTTCCACAATCCGATAATTAATGAATGGGTTATTGTGCAATTAAATCAGGGAGAGAGAGAGGGATGGAGTTAGCGAACATCGGTAATCTATTTTACAACAAAATTACGAAATCATATCAACGATTCGATCTTTGTGAAATCATTCATTTGGAAAATATTACCTACCTAGAATGAACAACGTGTGACAACACTCTGCCATCACTTTGATTGCTGCCTGGGCGGGTGGTGTTGTGTGACACATGGTATTATTGATTGAATGGTTGGAGATGGGGAGGTACATTCGTATGAATGGATAATTGAATGGATGAGTAAATATAGTTATTCTAGAACTGTAATATTACATCGCACTACGTATCTATATGAGTATAGGTAAAACTATTGGTGCTACTGATGCAGTCCTCCCCTTTCCTTACCTCTGTCGTGTTGCTGTAATCATTACAACAATAACAATTGCACCACACAATTCAATTGACATTCATTTCAATTAGAAGGTTTAATTACAGCATGTGGTTCCCTGTGTGAGAGGCAGCAGAGCCGGTAAATAACAACAACGTGTTTATTTGTAGATATCGTTGTATTGTAATGGATGGAGTGCAAAAATATAAATCCACAACAAGAAAAAATAAATGCAACGAGAATAGTATTATTTTTTTTTCAATGTCGATACTATCGGCATTTACATATGTAGTTTATTTATACGTAATTAGGGTAAAAAGTTTACAGGCTTAAGATTAAACCAGTGAGCGGAGCAGTATAGTTGGATGGGGCCGACCATATGATACCCTACACAAATTCCACGAAAATCTAACTTTGTGTGGTTCTATATTCTGAGCTTGGGCAATATTTCGCGATATTTTACCCTCTTAACCGACTAGAGGTCAACATATATTAGATATATTCAGTGTCGTGTTGTGATGTCCGGCTTTCAATGTGGCCTAAAGATCGACTCGAAAAAAACACAAAAAATAAGATTTCGGTCCACTTCAACCCAAAATATTATCTGATCATCGCCGAAAATTATAGGCGTTATACTTGACCATAACTGGAACCTTATGGAACATTTTAAAGCAATCAGCGCTATATTTCCGCCTTCTAGTGTGGTAATGGGTTACTAAATAATATATTAATACGTAAGCAACTGTAAATATTTACGTGTAACTCCCACATCCAAGTACATACGACAATATAATTGGTATCAATTTAAAGGCCAACAACTCCTCTTGGATATACTATCAACTTCTCGGCTCTATGTCCTTCAGGAGTAAATATATACGCCCAGAATACAAATGATCTAAATTTTCACACAAAAATGCTTATTCTTTGGTCCATTTGACCCTCTAAATATTGACCGATCTTTATCAAAACAGACATGCTTATTCTTTGGCCCAACCCCTTCTCCATGTAAAAATTCGAGATGGTTGGGCAATAATATCGGCCTATGGAGCGACCAGAAAAACCGACAAAAATTCAGTATTTGGTCCATTTCATATCCTAAATATTAACCGATTTTTACCAAAAACAATTGGGGTCTTCATTGGACCGAACCCATCCTACATGCAAAATTTCGTGACTGTGGCCTGTATCGTGTTTACAAATTGTAATGGACAGACTGACGGACGGACACACATGTCTACATCGTCTCAGCTAGTCGAGATATGACGATCGGTACACTTTAAGGTGGGTCCAGGACCAATATTTCTCGGCGTTACAAACTCTTGGGGCTGCACAAAGCTATAATACCCTGACAACATAGTTGTGAAGGGTATAAAAACATTTGATTTATATATTTAAAATAAAAATTGTAGCCCCCATATATGAGTACCATCAATATTCGGTATTTGGAGGCTTTTGGGCACATCTTATAAACAAACTAAATCAACCAATTTGTAATTTGGTATTTAGGGGGTTTCCTGTTTAGAACAAATTCCTACTAAAAATTTTCAATATTGGTCCTATTATTAGTAAAGGTTCTTTCCATTACTCAGTATATTGTCTCAAATTTTACATTTCATCCAATTTTCAAATTTCATCTAATTTTGTTGTATGAAAACTACATACAACGATACCACACATTAATCTGTGTATTGGATTTTGGGCACGATTTCAACCACATTGTAGATATTTTAGTATTCTGAATTTTCATTGAGTTGCAAATCCTCCCACCATCAATTAGTAATTTAGTTTCCATGTTCCATCTAATTCGTGGCCTTCCCCTTCTGCGTAAACCATCCGCTGGTTCGCTTTTTTATGCATGGGGCACTCTCATTCATTCGCGCAACATGGCCTAGCCACCGAAGTCGCTGCAGCTCGATACGACTGACTATGTTAATGTCCGCGTATAGATTGTAAAGCTCGTGGTTTATTCGACGCCGGAAATGTTTATTTCAAACACCCCAAGAGCTGCCTCATCTGCTTGTGCATGTACCCGTGCTTCAGTTCCATATAACAGAATGGGTAGTATCAGCGTCTTATAAAGTGTGAGTTTGGTGTCACGGGAGTTGGCCTTGTTTCTAAACTGCTTACACACACCATAGTAGCATTTGTTGGCCAACACTATTCATCTCCAAACTTCAAAACTGATGTCATTAATTTTAATTCTAGCGGTACCAAGGTATATAAAACCTTAACTACCTAGTTCTCAAGTTCCACAGTTGGTTCGTTGATATTTCTCGCCTTTACTGCCAGATCCAGTTTGGCAGACTCCATCTCAATCTCTTCAAGGGTGGCCATTGCCGATGACATCGACCCATTATGTCGATGTCATCGGCGTAGGCGAGTAACATGTGTTGTTTGGTGCACAGAGGGCCATTTCTATTCACCTTTGCCTCTCGTATTACTTTTTCTAGGTGGAAGTTAAAAAGGTCACACGACAAACTGTCACCATGTCTGGATCTTCGTTCCGTATTGAAGGTCTCCGAGAGGACCTTTCCGACTATAACTGCAGACCTTGTGCCAATTAAAGTTGTACTGCATAACTGTATTAATTTAGCAGGAACGCCGAATGCAGACATCGCTTTAAACACTTCTGAAGGGATAGGGCTGTCGAATGCGACTTTATAGTGGTGGAATGTTTCTATGTGTTTCTCGTGGTTCTTTTCCAGGATTTGGCGCAGAGTGAAAATAAATTTTTGTCACTGCATTGATATGGTCTAATGTATTAATTTAGCATCGTTTCATCTCATTTTTTGGAATGCTGAATCTTTAGCCAAATTGTACTAATCAGTTGGTGCATATTTCTGACCAACATCTGACCACCAGTCTAGAATAGTTCGGCTGGTAATCCATCGGCTCCAGCTGCTTTATTACTTTAAGCCGATTGATTATTATAACCTCATCTTGGTTAGGTGGTATACATTGTATATCGTCATCTCTTATTGGTTCTTGGGTATCTTCTTTACCGCCACTATTTGATACCAGAAGCTTTTCAAAATGATCCTTCCAGATCCTCAACACGCCGTCTGTATCTGTAACAGGTTTCCATCTTCATCTCTACAGGAGGATGTGCCTGAACCAAAGCCTTCGGTTTGGTGTTTTACTCGTTGGTAAAATGTCCGGACGCGTTTTTCTTGCTATTTCTTCTTTTTTCTGAAAATATGTTTCTCCTTTTCTCCCGATAATTCTTCATCGCATGACGTGTTCCTACTGTCTGTAGGTTTGCCCTATACGCAGCGAATACGCTGCGTAGTTAACACATAATCGTACCATGAGTTAACTACCATGTTTTTTGCTGTCACGAAGTCCATCAATCTCATGCCATTGTCAGATTTTTGTTCATGGATCATGAATTTTCCGACCGTGGGACCAACAATATTTTCCCTTCCGATTTTTGCATTAAAACTCCAGCAGAATTTTGATATCACGGTCAGCGCAGCGATCACATGATGTTTCTAGGCGCTCGTAAAATCGTTGATGTTCATCATCTGGTCATCTTTGTCTTCCGTTTGAGCATGGACGCAAATGAGACTGATGTAGAAGAACTTTGGATTATATATCTAAAAATCGTGGTCCTTTATACGTTTTCGGGGGTTATCAACATTAAGGGGGTTTGGTTTTCTTTTTCTTTAATTTTTCATAGTTAGGGGGGTTTTCCGAGTGTGGACAACTAACCCGACACCTCAATCCATTTTTTATACTATTCACTATTTTAACGGATGATGAAAATAGCTACCCCAGGTGACACCGAGGGGAGGTCAGTGTCCAAGATAAACCTGGGCTTCGCCATGTTAAAGCCAATCAGAACCGTTCCTTGGTATTTGTCATCCCCTAAATAGAATATTTTTTCAAGGGTCACAACACGAATACATTAAGGTATCAACAATCCTACATAGATTTTTTAAGAACTTTATTCAAGTACCATTTCAGTTCTAAAGAACTTTTCTATGGACCCGGATTTTGAAAAGATTATTTTTCACTGTCCCTATTGGTTTTAGGTATGTAGAATGTCAGGCTCATGTTGGGTAAACATCTTCTTCATCGATTATTATAACCAGATGTCCATATTTTGACATTGCACCCTTAGGAAGGTTTTGCCCAATTTTAGGTATTTCGATTATTCTTAGATCTTCTTCCAATCGAATTGCCTGTAATTTGGCATTCCGGGCTATTGATGGGTAAAATAATTATTGGTGGGCAAGATTATTTTACCCAGCAAAGTAGATTTTTATTTGTTAAACAGTGTAGGTCTAAATTGTGAAATATGCCTGTATAAAGGTCACGACTTATTTTAAATAGTTTATATGCGCAATTTTTGTTTCTTTATATTATCAGCAACATTTTCCAAACCACTTGATAGTGTGCTCAAAATTGCACTCTGTTCAAACAGAATCGAATGTTGTAATTATCGATACACAATTGCCAATACTTTTCACCACACCATCGTATACAAATTGTTTTCGCTTTTTTTTGCAATTTTTATTATAATTTATTTTTTGTTTTTGCAGGCGATTAAAATGTGAGACATATTCACACTCAGTACACCTGCGACGAATTGTGCCGCCAAGCTGTCCGTCAGTGCAATCTTTTCCGATATTTTTTTTTTTTTTTTGCCTTTGTTTTCAATCACAGCTGCTGTTGTTGTTCGTGTGCCTTAAACATGAACGACAAATGGTGATAATTTATTATAAAATATTAATAATTATTTCAGTATTTACATAAATAAATCGTTCATTGCTGAATGGCGGCTGTTGTCATTTGGTGGGATATATAGATGAATGGCTGATTGGATGGATGGATAATCTTTATCAATATCGGGCGATATACATATGTATATATATTTTGTTTTTTTTTTTTTTCTTTTCACTTGAGATAAATGAGACGAACAGAACAAATCAATTAGAAATTGTCTGATTAATGATCAAAATGCATTGATAGTTAAAAGGGAAGGGGGAGGGGTGCGGGCAATTGCGGAAAAAAGCTCGTGTGAACAATTCTCGTATTGAGGTTATTGTTTGTCATTGAGAGAGAAAAAAATCGTAACGAAACAAAATCATATCACTTTTCATAAATAATTCTCATTAGCAATGAACGACGGAAGATATGACTGGATGTTGAAAGTATTTCAATCGATTTATAAGAAAAAGAAAAAAAAAAGAAAACTGAAAATAAAAAATCTGAAATGTGTGGATATGCAGAGAGACTTTTGTTCCGACAAAGAATTGATAAAATAGTGTTGTGATGCAGTATTTTGTTTTTATTTCAATTTTCTGTGTTTTTAATTTTTTTTAATGGGGTTCATGAAAATTTCTGTGAATTTCAATGAACTATGTATGTCATCATCCAAACAGTGACAAAAGGCAAACAAAGAATACCACATCACAATTTATTTTTAGAAAATTGACGACTGTTGAGGATTGTTGTCGAACATCAATAAAGAACCGAACATTGTGATAATTGTTTAGGGTACATAAGAAAATAAATCTCATTCAAATAAAAAAATACGTACATACATACAAATATTACTTACATAGATAGTTACGTTTCGAAAGCTTGCACAATTGAAATTGCGGTTACTGAAAATAAGAAAGAAAGAAAAATAAGCATAAAAAATAATAATTCAGAATATATTTAAAATTAACAATTAAACATGTCTAATATTTATCTCTAAACGTTTAGCACGTTTCAGCAGACTATGTCATGTTAATTTTTATATTTATATTTAATTTTTATACCCTCCACTAGGTATTATTTCTTTGTCCATATGTTTGTAACAGGCAAAACTAAACATGGTTCTTTTTAAGAATATGCATAGAATCACTTTCTCTGTCGACTTATGTATGTCCGTCCGTTTGTCTGTCCATGTTAAATTGTAAACAAAGTACAGGTCGCATTTATAATTCCGAATGAGATAATATTTGGCATAGATCATTTATTTATCCCAAGGACGAAACCTATTGAAATTGGTGACAATCGGTTCAGATTTAGATATAGCTCCCATATATATTTTCGTTTGATTTGTAGAGATGGGCAGTGGGTAAATACCCAAAGGGTAAATACCCGCTAAATTGGGTAAATACCTGGTAAATTGGGTAAATACCCATTTGTGGGTATTTATTTGGGTATTTACTACATTGAATAGGTAATACATCATATTATACCCCATTTCCTGGTTTCTGTTATCAAATCGATTTAGAATGGATATTTTTACGATACTTTAAAGACGTGGGTAAATACTTAGGTAAATACCCGAGTTTTTACCCAAAAATTGGGTATAAACTCATTATCTGCGGAACCACTTGACATAGGCTGCCAAAATTTTGCATACATGTTTTTAATTCCAAAGCAAATATAGAAATCCAAAATTGGGTCCCTGGGTGCAATTATTCATATAGCCAACATATAACCGTATCTCCCGATTTAAGGTATTTTTTGTCTATTAGATACATTTTACAACCAAATTGGCTGTAATTTGGCACAGAGTGTTCTTTTTGGGTACAAAATGTACATGCAAAAATTTATGTATGTAGGTCCACGATTTTGAGTATTTACCCAAAAATTGGGTATAAACTCATTAACTGCGGAACAACTTGACATAGGCGACCACTTGACATAGGGTACCCAAAAGGAATACTCTGTGCCAATTTACAGCTAATTTGGTTGTAAAATGTGTCTAATAGACAAAAAATACCTTACATCGGCAGATAAGGTTATATGGGGGCCATATCAAAACTTGGACCCAGGCACCGCATTTTAGATTTCTATATTTGCTTTAACATTAAAATATGTATGCAACATTTTGGCGACTATGTCCGTAGTTAATGAGTTTATACCAAATTTTTGGGCAAAAACTCGGGTATTTACCTAAGTATTTACCCACGTCTTTAAAGTATCGTAAAACTATCCATTCTAAATCGATTTGATGATAGAAACCAGGAAGTAGGGTGTAAAATGTTGTATTACCGATTCAATATAGTAAATACCCGCTAATGGGTATTTACCCACCTCTTGGGTATTTACCCGGTAAATACCATCTCTACCGATTTGTAGTAAATAATGCACCAAATAGTCAAATTTAGGTCGATTGGCACAAAATTTTGCACAACGTACTGAAGTTAGGATAGCGTAACGTGTGTTAAGTTTTTTTGAAATCGGTTGAGATTTAGATATAGCTCCCATATATATTTTCGTCCGACTTTTAGGAAATTTTGCCCCAAAGAATCAAATTTAGGCCGTTTGGCACAACATCTTGCACAACGTACTGAAGTTAGGATAGTCTAAGGTGTGTTAAGCTTCATTGAAATCGGTTCAGATTTAGTTATAGCTCCCATATATATTTTCGACCAATTTTTAGCAGTTTTGGTGTACCGTTATATGGGGGCTACCAGAAAAAGTGGACCGAAACTTATAATTTTTAGTGGAGACATTTGGTACCCAAAAAGAACCCATTGTACAAAATTTCAGGTTATTCGCTGGGATAGCGCACTCTAGAACCTAAAAAAAACGGGGACCGATATTTTTTGCTTGCAGGCAAAAAACAAGTCTACGCCAAATTTTGACGATCTATCTAAATTCGGTTACAAAGTAGAATGATTACAACAGGTAGAATGACATGCTTAAATCGTCATAGAATATTACGCTCATCAATAATATATGTACATTATTGGGTCGAAAATGATAATTCCGTTAAGTTATAAACGGAAAACCAAACTTAATATAACCTCCATACTATGGTTGGTACAAATGTAGCCGGTTATTGATCGTATGGTTATGTCGGTTCACATATAGACACAGATCACATATTTAATTTAGTCCAATTTCATGTCAATGTTCCCTTAAAAATGTGAGGTATATTAGGATGCATCTCTTGAATATAGACCAAGTGGTAAAGGTATCATACAGTCGGCCCCGTCCGATTTTGCTACTTTTCTTATTGGTTTTTGTATTGTAACTTTCTCAGCTCAGTTTTAAAACCTGAGCATCCATAGGTGTTTTGTGGATTTAGTCCATTTTTATACCCTTCACCACACTGTGGTATAGGGTATTATGTCTTTCTGCATATGGGAAATTTCAAAATTCTTTTAAAATTCCATTAAAAAAAATTGGAAATATTTTTTGGCGAGCACATTCATGATTTTTGGTACATAGGTTAAGAAAAATATGCTGATTCGCAATATGTTCGCGTTCACAAATTCGGATGTGCGCACAAAAGTTATAGCGATTTTAAATCATGTATTTAAAATATAAATTAAATGAATTCATATTTGTTGTAATTCGCGAATTTCTTCACAAATGGTTAAACACATTTGTTTTCTTTGCATACGTGTCAAATCACATTGAAATACAGTTAAATTGTCGCGAAAAACAAATAGAAGCATGAAGATATCTGAAAATAAAATAAAATAATTTTTTTATTAAATCGAATGTTTTTTGAATTTTCGATTTTTTTTAGTATGGTTAAGGGAATACGGGTTTGTCTTAATCTTCTAAAATATGTGATGCTTTTTTCTTCAAATTCTTTTAGATGATTGTTAAATATCGGTATATTCATCTGATAACAGTGTCGACTGTAAAAATGACTAAATATATTGCAGTTAAAATACATCAAAATTATCAATATTTACAAGCATGCACTTTACTATGCAAAAACCCTAACAATGGCTAAAAATCACGCAACGTGCATACGATTTTTATGCGCATCCGATTTCAGTAATCTCCTATGAAAATACACAAAACGACACCTATTTTAAAAGGATCGGTTAAGAACCGCGGATGTGCCTCCACAATCGATTTTTGATAAAATACGCATATAATTCGCGTATCGATATATTTTTGACCTATTTTCACACAGAATAAATGTATGTGAAATCAATTCGAAGAAAAACGCGATTATATACGCGGATTTGTCAAAATAAGTTTTTGCAGTTTTTCCCACATTCAAGGTACCTATATCCGCCGTTTTATTGAGCGGAATTGAACATGGATGGGCGCTTTAGATCCGGCACGTAAAAAAACTAAAATCACGCTACGGAATTTGAATGGACTTTTTTAATTTTAGACCCAAAAAATATGTTTTTTATAAAAAAGTTGCGGAATACCTCATGATATGTAGATCCGCCCGATTTTAGGTAAATGGTGTACCAAAGTCCCTATATATATCGTTCGATTTTCACGAAATTTGGTATAGCCTACTGAATTAGGTCTAGAATGATGTGTGCTAATTTTCGTGAAAATCGGTTCAGATTTAAATATAGCTCCCATGTATAGTTTCGGCCGATTTAAGGTAAATGGTGCACTAAGTCCCTAAATATCTTTGGATTTGCACGAAATTGGGACAACGTACTGAATTAATCCTAGAATAATGTGTGTTAAGTTTTGGAAAAATCTAAAGGTGATATGTCTATTCTTTGTACAGGATATTGTGTATATTAGCGTCTCTTGTATTTGCCTATAGTGGTTAAGGGTATCATATAGTCGGCCCCGCCCGACTTTTGAACTTTCCTTACTGGTTTTGAACTTCCAATTTAGTGTATTGGTTTCCGATCAACATTATTCATAAAAATATCTATAGGGGACAATCTTTTGGAATTTTATGAATTTGGACGTATATTCCTATCAGAAGTAATCCATATAGCAACATTTGGTCATAGTTTTCATTCAACGGAATACCCCCATTTGCGGTATTAGGATGCAGAGACGTAGGCCAGGTGCGCGCATGTATGTTTTTTTTATTTTCTAAGTGATTGTTTTATGTGGTCACCTAATCATTAAAATGTTATCTCATTTTATGTAAAAACTCGTTCTAACGAACGGAATATCAGACGGAATATCTTAACGATATACTAAAATTGAATTATACTAAAAATGAATATAAATGTTACCCTTTGTGTGGGAGGTACCAGATGGAGTGGTTAATTAGTCCCATATTCGGACTTGAGTCAGGCTTGGTAATGATAATAGGTTGTGCAAACTTTGGTTAATATGGGGCATTTCATTTGCCTAATGTTGAATTTTTAAATATTGAAAATTTTGACCTTTGTGGGTAAGGTACCAGAAGGATTTGACCAATGAGCCCCATCTTTGAACTAGATTTAGGTTTGGTGAAGGTAAAAGATTGTAAAAAGTTTGGTTCAAATCGAAGGTGGGGAAGGTACCAGTAAGAGTGGACCGATATTCCTCATATTCGAAGTTGAACTATGTTTGGAAGAAATATTAGAATGTTCAATGTTTGGATGAAATCAGTTAATCCCTTTGAGAGACAGACAGATGTACGGAATTTTGTAACTCGACTCCAAATTGTGTGAAACGGATTAGGTCGCAAGAAACATGGGATCTAAAGTCAATATTTCGATGAGGCACATTTTTGCCTTATCAGAGTATGTTTATTCTCATTAGCCGTAAGACGGGGGCTGTGGTGGCTTTGCTATTGTAAATTGGCTGATTTAATAAAGTTAAGTATATAATTACAGACATTTAGGTTGGCAAACTTGACTAAGAACATCAGCGCACTGAAAACTTCGTATAAAACAGTTAAAAATACCAAAAATGTGCAGGACCATTATAAAGGGTTATGTTTGGCATTTCCAATTGTTTACTGAACAAATTAATACAGGATGTTAATTTACAGCCATTTCTGTGGGAAAATGCGACTTAAGGGGACCCCCCATTCTCGGTGTCAAAAAATTTTATTTGGTTTTTCGAATCTACATTAATTTAAGAATGTCCCTACAAAATTTCAAGTGAAAATCTCAAGAACTCTTAAAGATATAGTCAATTTATTGTGTCAGCATGAAGTGACGGCAAGAGTGACTCTTAAACTTTAAACGCATTTTTCTCGAATCTACATGGTGGGCACGACAACACAAAAAATATTAACCCAATCGATTTTGGGACGTTTCTCTGTGAGTGTATGGCTATCGTATGAACTAGGATAAAGACAATCGGTGAAGATCTTCCTTATTTTTTTTAACTTAGTTTATTGTCAAAAATAGGCGATTTTCCAAAAAAGGGTACCCTTAAACCTTCAAAATACCGGGCACTGGGCACTGCATATGAGAGTTATTTCCAAACATGGACATGTATACTCATATATTTCAACTTAAATATATTTACTCCCGTAAAAACTTGGAACTATAAAGACATTTTCTGCAAAATGGTTTTTCCCCACCAAGAACCCAGAATGCCTAAAACATTTCAAATGCCCAATGAAAGCATGGACCTAAATTCGATCCTTCAAAACTCAACTGACAAATTACAGACCTTCAGGCCTAAATTCATCTAATACCTTCAAAATTTGGTGTAATATTATAAATAGTACCCCAAATGTTTGTCCCCATATAACGGTGTCCCCTATTATTCTGTATTTTGGGCACGTTTTAAACCGAAATCGCTCCAATTTGAGAGTGTCGTAAGGTATCAAACCTTCCCATAAAAATTATCAATATGGGTTTCGTCTTTTTGAATTATCAAGCGTGAATTTCAGGGTGTTCGAAGTGCTAACCCAATTTTTCAACCTGGAGAAATTTTCCATGGCATATAAATCTCGATCGATTTTAGATACTTTGAATGTCTAACTCATGGTGGATGGTATAAAAAGATTGTATCTGTTTTCGCATAATATTGGATTGTCTAGAAATGATATTTATTGATACTGGCTAATGATTTTACAACAAGTGAAAAAGCGGATACCCTCCACTATAGATATATTGACAGGTACTAAAACTGAAAATATAGGGAACATACCAAAAAGTGGACCTATACCGACATTTCTAAAAACGGATTATGTAAACCATAATACAAATTTTAGAAAATTTTAAAGGATAATTATACCCTCAGCCTTATGGCTAATGAGGGTGTATACACTTTAACACTGTGAAAATGTGCCTCATCGAAATATTGGTTCTAGACCCCATGTTTCTTTGGACCAAATCCGTTTCAGAAAATTAAGATTTCATCCGAATTTTGCCCATCTTATTATTTCTTCCAAGCTTAGTTTAAATTCTGGAACTTCCAATCAGGGGCTAGGTCTAAATGCGAATGCGAATGATTACAAAAGAGTCTTAGAACCAATCTCAAAACGCGGAACAAATCAGATAACTATTTTAATATAAAAAACGGGGTTATATGAGGACAACCCCAAAAAGGGGGCGAATATTAATAATTTTTGGTACAGATATTTGTTACCATATACGACTACAAATTACCAAATTGCAGCAAATTCGGTTGAAAAATGCGCTCAAGAACCCCCAAATACCGAAAATAGGGGGTACCCTTATATGGGGGATATCCGAAAAAATTGACCTATATTTATAATTTTTTGTGAAGAGATTTCGTACCTATTAAGAACTCGAAATACTAAATTACAGCCAATTCGGTGGAAAAATACGATCAAAACCCACAAAATATTGAAAATTAGGAGGTACCGTTATATGGGGGCTACTAGAAAAAGTGGACCTATATTTAAAATTTTTTGTGGGGACATTAAGTACCCAATAAGAACCCAATGTACCAAATTTCAGCGTATTCGGTTGAAAAACGCGCCCCAGAACCCCAAAATACCGAAAATTGGAGGGAACTGTTATATGGGAGCTATGTCTAAACGTGGACCGATATATGCCATCTTCGAACTTGACCTGCCTGCAGACAAAAGACAACCCTATGCAAAATTTCAGCATCATATCTCAATTCCTTCAGAAGATAGCGTGATTACAACAGACGGACGGATGGACGGACAGACGGACGGACATGGCTAGATCGTCTTAGAATTTTATATATACTCTGTAGGGTCGGAAATGTATATTTCGATGAGTTACAAACGGAATGACAAAATTAATATACCCTCCATACTATGGTGGAGGGTATAATAAGCTCTACAAAATCAATCAAATGTATATTAGGTAAGTCATTATATTTTTTTATAAAAGTTGATAAAACCTCAAACCACATGCCAAGCCCCCAACCATGTAGATCTTTCATGCCATCCCAAAACAGAAAACATGTAGTTATTTTCTTCACATTTAAGAATAATCACAAAAAAGAGTATCCAAAGTCAAAACCAAAAACTGATTAAAAAATTTAGTTCAAACGTGTCAAATTTATATATGGCTACAGAATGTCTTGTCTTGCAAATAATTTTATTTTCAATGTTCGTGACAGCTACTTTCCCTACCCAATTCACAAAAACACCACATATATTAAAGCAGTGTTTGCCGTTGACGTCCATTCGACAACGATGATAATGTTATCTATCAACTTCAATATTCCAAAGTACACAATAAATTTCTATAATTTAAAAAAAAAAAAACTCTGTTTAGAAAACAGCAAAAACAAAAACGACAAATGAAAACAAAATTAATAATAATAAATGATAGAAATAGAAAGAGGTATAAATAAACAAATTGATTTCATTTAATCGAAAATACAAACAAACAGTGAAGTCGACTGTTTTTTTGTTTGTTTGAATGTGACAAAATTGAAAATAGCTTTCAAGTTTGATTCGAACGTACGGATGGTTGGGATGATCGATATCGTTGAGGCGGAACACACGACTTGCCACTCAACGTCGACAATCGTTGTTGGAGATGAGAATGGAAATTAAGTCGATAGCATTTTAATTGCGATAAATTTAGAAATGTTTCAAGGCGTGTTACGTTAGAACTATGAAACTATTATTTATATTGTCATAGGTATTGCTCACGATTGTGAGAGCAATTAGAGGAGGAGAGAAGTAGGATGTAAGGGCCTGATATTAATATTCAATATGAATTCGTTGAAGGGTTACTTACACCAGATTAACACAAGATTGCAATAAATGTATTAATGATGAAATAAGTTACAGTTTTGTAGACAAATTGTGGACATTCAAAAAATCGATCAGTACTTTAATATTTATATAAGTTCTTGAAAAAATATTCATTAAAAAATCCAAGCCGTAACAGGCCATCAAAAATATTCATTAAAAATCCACACCTTCAAAAATATTAGGCATTTAAAAAATCTATACTAATAAAAGAGTAAAGGATTGACTGACTGATTTAACGATTCATCAACGTCTAGACGAAACAGCTGAAGCTAGAATCTTGAAATGTTGGGTGAGGGTCACTCTTGGTCCAAATGTGACAGATAAGGCTGGGTTTTTGGAAATTCGTACTAGAACGGTACGAAATGTATCAAAAAGTACTAAATGTGATACCATTTGTATTTGGCGAACCGGTTGAGCTAGAAATTTGGTTTGGTAGTCGTTGTTAGAGTGTAGGATAGATGTACCAAATGGTTTTTGGAAATTTGAACTATAACTATTCGAAAAGTACGAAAATGTACTAAATTTCGAACAATTCTGTAGCATGTGAACGGATTGCGTTAAAAACGTTAAAAATTTGGAGTGTGAATTAAGGTTGAGAAGTAGGGTCCATTTAAGGAGATGGTTTTGAAAGTGTGTACTCATGTGTACGAAAAGTACTATTTGGTACTATATTTGGTACAAATTTAATTTGGTGATACAAATCGAGCTGGAATCCTGGAATTTGAAATTTAAATTACCGTCGGAGTGTAAGATTGGGATATGAACGTAATTTTGGAAATTTGTTACTTATGTGTGCGAAAAGTACTAAATCGTACTATAATCCTTACAGTTTGGATTTGGGTGATCCTATAGAGGGGGAACAATTAAATTTGGAGTCAATATCACTATAGGGGTGTGGGATTGGGGTCAGGAATCAGTTTAAGAAAATAATACTTATGGGTGCTAAATGATACTAAATTTGAAACTATCTGAATTTTAGGTGAACCAATAGATCTATAATAATGAAATTTGGAGTCAGGATCACTGTTGAGGTGTAGGATGTTTTAGAAATTTGTACTAAGTGTACTAAATTTGGTAAGATTTGATTTTTGGGTGAACCGAAAGAGTTAGAATCCTGAAATTTTGATTTATGGACACTGTGAAGGTGTAGGATTGGGGTATGTAGGAGTATTTGGAAATTGGTACTAATGTGTACTAAATTTGGTACGATTTGATTTGTGGGTGAACCGAAAGAATTAGAATTCTGAAATTTTGATTTATGAACACTGTGGAGGTATAGAATGGGGGTATGTAGGAAGTTTTGGAAATTCGTACTATTGTGTACTAAATTTGGTAAAATGTTAATTGTGAGTGAAACGATAGAGTTGGAATCCTGAAACTTGAATTTAGAATCACTATGGGGGTGTAGGTTTGTGGCAAGAAGTAAGTAGTGAACCGATAGAGTTGGAATCCTGAAATTTTGATTTATGAACACTGTAGAGGTGTAGGAGATGTACTAAATTTAGTACAATTTGAATTGTGGGTGAACCAATAAAGTTGGAATCATAAAACATATATTTAGGTTCACTGTGGGAGTGTAGGTTTGGGGTATGTAAGAGGTTTTGGAAATTCATACTATTGTGTACAAAATTTGGTACAATTTGAGTTGTGGGTGAACTGATAGAGTTTGAATCCCGATAGTTAGATTTAGGATCACTGTGGGGTGTTGGTTTGGGTTAAGTAGGAAGTTTTGGAAATTTGGTACAATTTGAATTGTGGGTCAACCGATAAAGTTGGAATCCTGTAACCTGGATTTAGGATCACTGTGGGAGTGTAGGTTTGGGTTAAGTAACATGTTTTGGAAATTCGTACTACTATGTACTAAATTTGGGTGAACCGATAGAATTGGAATCCTGAAATATGAATTTCGAATCATTGTGGGGGTGTAGAATCGGGGTAGGCAGGAAGTTTAGTTAGGTGGTTGATAAGGGTACTTATGGAAATAATGTGTGCTAAATGGAAAATTTGGATTTGGGTGAACCTTTAGAGCTCGAATCATGAAATTTGGTACTAAATGGTATAAAATATTAAATATTCTTTAAAAACGCCTTAATATTTAAAAAGTATTTCCAAAAAACCATGTTCCCTTTCAAAACAAAAATTAATTTTCCCACCCCGTTCTATGAAGGAGTTATCAAAATAAATAAAACCTTTTACTGGAATATCACATTGTGAAATTTAAATAAAACATTTTCCAATAACTGTACCACAATTGACATCATTTCCAGAAATGAACATTTAAATATAATCCATAATAAAAGCAACAATTTATTCGAAGAACTACAAAACTAATTACAACAGATTTCCAAAAACACAACAGAATGTCAATCATATATTCAGCTGTCACATACACTCATACATACACAACTAGCACATTCCCTGCTTGACATTTTCTAATCCACATAATAGGTGTTTGAATCAGTTGCTTGTAACCAAAGAACTTTATCCTTGAGTTGAGCTGTGTGTTTTGGAATATTCCTGGCATTTAATAAATGGAAATTCACACCTTATGCTTCTTCTTCTTCTTCGACACGAGTAGTACAAAAATGGAGAGATAAAACCACGAAAAACTTTCAAATTGTAAACTGATCTGTTGAAAAATCTTTGACACATTCTCAAAAATAAAATACATACAAAAAATTTAAAGGAAATAAAATAAAAATCTACCACACACAATCACCCACATGGAGGGATATCATGCATGTTCAATACTCAATGTAAGTTGGTTCGTTGGTACATGGAACTTTCCATATGTGTTCGAGAGTCATGGCTTCCTTTTGTGGCCCACAAAATTTCGATGAAAAAAATATCCATCGACATTGTTGGCACGTTTTTAAAATGCGTATATCCGTCGCTGAGTGAGTTTACGTCATCGATTCGAGTTCGAGTTTTCTGTTCGTAGGTTTTTGCACAACACCTATGCAAGCTCACATATTTGGGAAATTTTTCCACACACACGGAGCCACCCACACATCCACACACATATATGTCAACTGCCTACATATACATTTATAATGACGCAGACGATGAGTTTAGTTCATGTGTTGGCAAAACATGTGAGCCAAGGAAGGATATGTACTTCTAAACTTGGTATTTAATATTAAAAACGAGCACAGGACATGCACAAATTGAACGAGGGTGGTATGATAATGTTCAAGGAATATAATTTAAATAATATTTTTAAAGGGCCCATAATAGGCGTGGATTTTTAATTGATATTTTTCTAGGACCCATAATATGCGTGGATTTTTTAATTGATATTTTTCAAGGACCCATAATAGGCGTGGATTTTTTAATTGATATTTTCAAGGACCCGTAATAGGCGTGAATTTTTTAATTGATATTTTTCAAGGACCCATAATAGGCGTGGATTTTTTAATTGATATTTTTCAAGGACCCATAATAGGCGTGGATTTTTTAATTGATATTTTTCAAGGACCCATAATAGGCGTGGATTTTTTAATTGATATTTTTGAAGGACCCATAATAGGCGTGGATTTTTTAATTGATATTTTTCAATAATAGGCGTGGATTTTTTAATTGATATTTTTCAAGGACCCATAATAGGCGTGGATTTTTTAATTGATATTTTTCAAGGACCCATAATAGGCGTGGATTTTTTAATTGATATTTTTCAATAATAGGCGTGGATTTTTTAATTGATATTTTTCAAGGACCCATAATAGGCGTGGATTTTTTAATTGATATTTTTCAAGGACCCATAATAGGCGTGGATTTTTTAATTGATATTTTTCAAGGACCCATAATAGGCGTGGATTTTTTAATTGATATTTTTCAAGGACCCATAATAGGCGTGGATTTTTTAATTGATATTTTTCAATAATAGGCGTGGATTTTTTAATTGATATTTTTCAAGGACCCATAATAGGCGTGGATTTTTTAATTGATATTTTTCAAGGACCCATAATAGGCGTGCATTTTTGAATTGATATTTTTCAAAGACGCATAATAGGCGTGGATTTTTTAATTGATATTTTTCAAGGACCCATAATAGGCGTGGATTTTTTAATTGATATTTTTCAATAATAGGCGTGGATTTTTTAATTGATATTTTTCAAGGACCCATAATAGGCGTGGATTTTTTAATTGATATTTTTCAAGGACCCATAATAGACGTGGATTTTTTAATTGATATTTTTCAAGGACCCACAATACGTGTGGATTTTTTAATTGATATTTTTCAAGGACGCATAATAGGCGTGGATTTTTAATTGATATTTTTCAAGGACCCATAATAGGCGTGGATTTTTTAATTGATATTTTTCAAGGACCCATAATAGGCGTGGATTTTTTAATTGATATTTTTCAAGGACCCATAATAGGAGTGGATTTTTTAATTGATATTTTTCAAGGACCCATAATAGGCGTGGATTTTTTAATTGATATTTTTCAAGGACCCATAATAGGCGTGGATTTTTTAATTGATATTTTTCAAGGACCCATAATAGGCGTGGATTTTTTAATTGATATTTTTCAAGGACCCATAATAGGCGTGGATTTTTTAATTGATATTTTTCAAGGACCCATAATAGGCGTGGATTTTTTAATTGATATTTTTCAAGGACCCATAATAGGCGTGGATTTTTTAATTGATATTTTTCAAGGACCCATAATAGGCGTGGACTTTTTAATTGATATTTTTCAAGGACCCATAATAGGCGTGGATTTTTTAATTGATATTTTTCAATAATAGGCGTGGATTTTTTAATTGATATTTTTCAATAATAGGCGTGAATTTTTTAATTGATATTTTTCAAGGACCCATAATAGGCGTGCATTTTTTAATTGATATTTTTCAAGGACCCATAATAGGCGTGGATTTTTTATTAATATTTTTCAAGGACCCATAATAAGCGTGGATTTTTTTATTAATATTTTTCAAGGACCTATAATAGGCGTGGATTTTTTAATTGCTATTTTTCAAGGACCCATAATAGGCGTGGATTTTTTAATTGATATTTTTCAAGGACCGATAATAGGCGTGGATTTTTAAATTGATATTCTTCAAGGACCCATAATAGGCGTGGATTTTTTAATTGATATTTTTCAAGGACCCATAATAGGCGTGGATTTTTTAAATTGATATTTTTAAAGGACCCATAATAGGCGTGGATTTTTTAATTGATAGTTTTCAAGAACCCATTATAGGCGTGGATTTTTTAATTGATATTTTTCAAGGACCCATAATAGGCGTGGATTTTTTAATTGATATTTTTCAAGGACCGATAATAGGCGTGGATTTTTAAATTGATATTCTTCAAGGACCCATAATAGGCGTGGATTTTTTAATTGATATTTTTCAAGGACCCATAATAGGCGTGGATTTTTTAATTGATATTTTACAAGGACCCATAATAGGCGTGCATTTTTTAATTGATATTCTTCAAGGACCCATAATAGACGTGGATTTTTTAATTGATATTTTTCAAGGACCCATAATAGGCGTGGATTTTTTAATTGATATTTTTCAAGGACCCACAATAGGCGTGGATTTTTTAACTGATATTTTTCAAGGACCCCTAATAGGCGTGGATTTTTTAATTGATATTTTTCAAGGACCCTTAATAGGCGTGGATTTCTTAATTGATATTTTTCAAGAACCCATAATAGGCGTGGATTTTTTAATTGATATTTTTCAAGGACCAATAATAGGCGTGGATTTTTTAATTGATATTTTTAAAGGACCCATCATAGGGGTGGATTTTTTAATTGATATTTTTAAAGGACCCATAAGGACCCCAGGCATGGAATTTTTAAAAAATATTTTTCAACGATAAGATTTGTTTAAATTCCAGGAGATTTCTTTGCAATTCAATCAAATATTTCCTCATACTTTTATACCTACCCCCATCCACCCACATATGGTTTACATTCAATATTTAGTTCACAACTTTGTATACTGGCGATGTGTATGCGTATGTGCGTGTGTGGGTGTATGTTTGTGTTCATACATGTTGAAGAGTTTGTCGTTTGTAACAATTACATTTTATGGAGCATGTGTGAACACATAAACATACTGCCATGAATATCGTACAACACTCGCTCGCCTCCAACGCCACCTCACAATTACCACCCTCCGTATCCGGGGTATCACCTACACGCGGCAAATGCATATCCAAACAATTCAAACATACCGACACACGCACACGTCAAACATCCACCATACCTTTTGGCCCAAGATGTCAATGAATCTTAAAATTCTTTGCAGGGGGGGAAGTAAGGTGGCGTGATGCTCCATTAGAATGTGTGTCTGTGTGTACATAAACCAAACCAACAACAACAAACTGTTTACCCTGATGCTATTTCCTGGAGAATCTCCACAAACACATACACACAAAACTACTTTAAACATTTTCTTTAATGATTACACAGTTGTCCATGGAAAAACATAAAGTGAAATAGAAAGGGGAGTTGGTATTAGAAGTGTAACTCAGGGACCGGGTGCCTCACAATAACATTGGGGTGGTTGTTGGTTGGATATTTCCCCCTCATAGTTGTTGCTGTTTGTCTTCTTCTTTTCTGTTATGTTATATTTTTCATTTGCTCCCCAATTGTGTGTGTGTGTGTCCAACATCCCAAACCAACGAACAACAACAAAAAAAATCCCTCCAACAATTGAAATAATGTTGTTGTGGGGCTGCCTTGGCTGGCTACTGCTTGTGGTGTTGAGTATTTTTAAATCAAAACTAAAACATTTAATCCACAACTATTTTTAAACTGAAACAGAGGCCACAATCAAGTTTTTCTATTTCTCGTATTTTGTTGTTGTTGGAAAAATAAAATTGAACAACTGGTGACGTTGTTATTACAATTGTTGCACCACATCCAGCCAGCCAAACACCCAACTAAACAATTGTTGATATTTGTTGGATATTAGGTGCAGCGGGTCTTCTCTGTTCGCACGTTGACAGCTTCAAATGCATAACTTAAACACATAACCAATTCAAATGCACTCGCACACACACCCTCACATGAAAATGTTTTAAATTTTTAAATGAAATATTTGAAATAGTTTTTTGGTTGTGTGTTTTCCTAAGTAGAGATTATTTATGATTGGAGGTGAATCGTGAGGGAAATTTTTTGTTTATATTATATTTTGACAATTGTGGCAAATGTCATGAATCTATCCCATGTGTTTAATTATATAAAAAATAAATTTTGTGGGGAATGGATGAAGGGAGAAATTATTGTTGGAGTCTCGTTTCAAACATCTGTTACGGGAAATTTTCAAAAATTTTGTTTGTAATTGCTTAAAATTTTTAATAAAAGAAGTCCAGCTTGTCTATACAAACTTTCTTCAGATTATATATAAACCATAGAAAAAAATGGGAAAGAACTCCAGTTTAGTAAAAACCGGTCCGATTTTTTGTCAAATTTTTCCAGAGGTAGGTATTATTACCTAATTATGGGGTATTTTTCTCTTAGGGGATGAACCCGGTTATTTGACCCAGAGGTTCGGATGCGGGAACCCGGTACTACAGAACTTATTATAGGAAATTAGTATCAATTTAAAAATTATAAAAATACCTTTTAAATGGTGGCATGATGTGATTATTTCAATCCGCTTGAGAGATACACTCAAAAACCATGATTTGGGACACGGGTGTTTTTGAAAAATCTCCTAAAAGTCGAACTAGGCTACATTACATTCAATCATCAATTCAATCATCAATATTGCAACAAAGGATAGACTACACTTTGGGTTTTTGAAAATGGTGTCATTTGTGGCTGTATCTGTTTTGGATCAAAACATACGGACCTTAGAACCCTAGCTGCAGCACAGTGCGCTGATAACAATTTTATCTCGTGTATATGGAACGGACGTAAACTGCTCGGTGCACCATTTACATTAAATCGGACGAAGATATATATGACCCGATTTCAACAAAACTTCGCATACCTACCTCCTAACATTGGACCTACCTCCTAACATTACGCAAGATATTGGACTGGACTTAATTAAGTACACTGTGCAAAATTACGCCTCAATCGGAAAAATATATGCGGTTTGGTGCACTATTTCCATAATATCGAACGAAACTATAAATGGGAGCTATATCTGAATCTGAAACGATTTCCACAGAACTTCGTATACATCAATACGGACCTAATTCCGTACTCCGGAAAGTCCGATTTGGGTCAAATATGCACGTTTTTTGCATGATTTGTTGCCATTTTAAAGGTAAATTTATAATGCCTCTCTCTTAGAAGTCCTGCTCTCTATTTGCAAAAAACTCGAGTAGTCGATTTTCACAATCCTCCCTAGATACAATTTGTTTTTATCATTAAAGAAATTTTGCAATGCAATAATATGATATTCGCTAGGTGCCAAGTCCGGAGTTTCTGGTGAGTCAATGTAGATGTGAGTGGCCTAGCGTTGTCCTGGGGGAACACAACACCTCTCCTGTTGGCCAATTCTGGCTGTTTCTGGTTAATTGCTATCTTCAAACGGTCCTGTTGTTGACAGCAGAGATCAGAATTTAGCGTTTGGCCATATGGAAACAACTCATAATAAATAATCCCCTTCCAGTTTCACCAAATGCATAGCAGAACCTTCCTGGCCGTTTGTCCTGGTTTGGCCACCGTTTGAGGTGATTCACCTCTTTTTATCGTTTGTGATCCAGTCACCATCCGTTAGTCCTGGTTTGGCACCCGTTTGAGGTGTTTCACCGCACTTAGACCACGATCGTTTTCGCACGGGGTTATCGTATGTGATCCATTTCTCATCTCCAGTCACCATCCGTTTAAGAAATGAGTCTATCTCATTCCGTTTCGCCAAGACTTCGCAGATGAAAATTCAATCCATCCTATTTTTTTCTGTTAATTGGTGTGGCACCCAAACATGGAGCTTATTTTTGAATCCAGCTTGGTGTAAATGGTTTAAAACTATGGTAGATTTTGAGCTCATGGGCGATGTTACGACTGCTAACACGCCGGCAAACGTCGATCATTTCTCCGATTTTATAGACATTTTCAACGACCCGCCTAATGGTTTTCTTTTTCCCCAACTTAATATATATATATATATATAATGGCTATATCTAAATTTGAACCGATTTTCTCCAATTTCAATAGGGTTCGTCCTTGAGCCAAATAAGTGAGCTGTGCCAAGTTTCATTTAAATCCGATGACAAATGCGATCTGTAATCGACTCAGAATGTGATTCTATGCATATTTTCAAAAGGAACAATGGTTCATTTTGCCTATTACAAACATATGCACAAATACATAGTAGTGCACGATAGTGCTCGTAATATTATAGATAGAACCTATATGACGATACTCCCAAATATGCAGTATTTTACTTGATTTGTAAAAGTTGGATTCTCATTGGCTAGCAAATCTTCTTACCAAAAATAGTCGGCATTATAGGGTAGCCTAAAATGTGTACTTCCCAAATTTGTGTATTTTGTGGAAACTTGGCACGCTTATCAACCACTTAATTATAGGCCACTGTAATTTGGGTCATCATAGAGTAGAAAATCACGAACTTTAAATTTCGGTGTAGATCCCATATACCGCTTGACAAGTTTTCTATAAATCATGGTAATATGATTTCCGAATCTAGTTATATTTTTTTTCATTTTGACAAATAAAGTGTTATAATTGGAAAGCGTTAATAACGCCGTATATCAGCTCTCAATTTACAACTCGTAGAAGTTAATTTAACAATGACCCTTGATATTTGAAGCCGAGAAAATCAACCGAACAAAATGACACCATTTTCTAGTGACACCACACCGCACAGTAACAACCAAACGCCATAAGGCAGAATGTATCACCAGTAAGCGGAAAACTTGTATTGTTATTCGAATTGAGTGGTGTTTTGGTGCGATTGAAATTAGGGTGTAACGATCATCAGATAATTTTATAATAATAAAAAATACAACAACTTTTATTTATGGAAAAATAATCAAAAGGGGTACCTATAAGGGTAAGTTCTGAAACATCAAGTATTCTGATAGGGTATTGATCCTGAAATTTTTCCCAAATAAAAACTAATTTTTATGGAACCTAAAATCACAATTTTTATTTTCTCCACATCCTAATGTACACTTTCATACGGTCAAGACAATAGCATATTCCGTATGTCATTCAGCCATCCTTCTATTTCTCCGAACGAGAAAGTCCATGCCAAAAGTTGTTCTACAAGACAATAATAGTTTGTTGGCCAACGGAGGAAGAAGCATGAGAACAAAGTCAGGAGTGTATGGAGGACGGCGAAATGTGTACGAGTACCACTCGTACGTTCAGTGAGTGGCGGTAAATGAAGAAACCCATAAAAACTGTTGGAAAACCCGAATGCGAAAAGAAGCTATAAAAACCCTCAGTTAATTGGCAATATGCTGCTATCGAGGGCAAAACTGACAATGCCAAAGGCAATGTGTCATTGTGTGTGTGTGTGTTGTTTGTGACTGCCATGTCCCCACACAAAATTACACATACCAACATTTATTCCACAATCATGAACACATACAAAACTTACGTACGCACACACAAACACGCTCATATTTTCGTTAAGTAAAAGGCAAACCAAGGCAAATGAGCTAGGCCATGCCAAAAGGATATATGTGGAGGCATTCTAGGACTATTAACTGCTAACAACAATGAGGACAAAAGCAACAACTGTAAAGGAACGAACACAACAAATAAATTGCAGCATTTAATGATTTCATATGTAAACGACGATGACAATGAATGGGAATGAGCGAACGAACTTACGAACGAATGGATGTCGAGTCGTCTCAAGTATTGTGTTTAGGGAGCAGGAAAAAATAATTGCATTAAATACAACTTTTAATTGAAATTATATTCTCCCAGAAGTCCCAGTCGAGAATTAAGATTCATCCCTTACCCGAGTGTTCATGGAGTGGAGTGTGTTCAATACATATATCACACACCGAGCGATTTGTTATTCCAACCCCTATAATAATACAATCGATGTGCCATCGATGCCCATGTCCCCTTAAATAAGGTCTAGCCCTCTTTTGCCATTCACACAACGGCTGTTTGTGGCTGCACTGTGAAGTGAAGACCATTAATGTCACTTTAGCTAAGACTAACTTCATTCAGCTGTGAAAATATTCGACGCATCTTACGATGTTGGCTTGGCATTCAACTTCATTTTGATTGCAATTAAAATCTATCCTATTTATTCCACAAGGACTGCAGTGTGTGGATTATTGTCAGACACACACACATAGGGTGGTGTTTCAAATACCGAAATCATTGTTGCTGGTATGAATGAATTTTAGTTTTGTAGGATATTGATTTGAAGTTTAGAATTTATGACTTAGTCATTGTGTTAATAATGTTTGAGATTCTTTACGACGAATTATTCCCTTAAGTGTTGAGGAAATTATGTTTTACAAGTAGATTGTGTGTGTGTTGGGCAGAAAATTACTTTTAACCAAGGATTCAAATATCAAATTATTTTTGGAAAACGGGAATTCTCAAATTCCATTATTTTGATTTTGGATAAAAGGATTTTGAAATAAATACAGCGTGAGGATTGCTATTAATTTTACAAGGACCATCAGGCAAATATGCGAGGAATTTTAAATAATATTTATCCAATTACTTAACAGGTAAAAAGGCGTGAATATTTAAATAATATTTATATAAGTACTAGATAGGTCAATAGACCTCCACTATTTGTTAGGCCTTAAACATATTATTTAAAAAACCCCCACATTTTGTTAGGTCTTAAAAAATATTCTTTGAAAAATTCCCTTTAAAAACTCTTTAAATAACCACGCCTCTTATAAGCCTTGAAAAACTATTCTTTAAATAACCACGCCTCTTATAAGCCTTGAAAAACTATTCTTTAAAAAACCACGCCTCTTATAAGCCTTGAAAAACTATTCTTTAAAAAACCACGCCTCTTATAAGCCTTGAAAAACTATTCTTTAAAAAACCACGCCTAAAGCCACGCCTCTTATAAGCCTTGAAAAACTATTCTTTAAAAAACCACGCCTCTTATAAGCCTTGAAAAACTATTCTTTAAAAAACCACGCCTCTTATAAGCCTTGAAAAACTATTCTTTAAAAAACCACGCCTCTTATAAGCCTTGAAAAACTATTCTTTAAAAAACCACGCCTCTTATAAGCCTTGAAAAACTATTCTTTAAAAAACCACGCCTCTTATAAGCCTTGAAAAACTATTCTTTAAAAAACCACGCCTCTTATAAGCCTTGAAAAACTATTCTTTAAAAAACCACGCCTCTTATAAGCCTTGAAAAACTATTCTTTAAAAAACCACGCCTCTTATAAGCCTTGAAAAACTATTCTTTAAAAAACCACGCCTCTTATAAGCCTTGAAAAACTATTCTTTAAAAAACCACGCCTCTTATAAGCCTTGAAAAACTATTCTTTAAAAAACCACGCCTCTTATAAGCCTTGAAAAACTATTCTTTAAAAAACCACGCCTCTTATAAGCCTTGAAAAACTATTCTTTAAAAAACCACGCCTCTTATAAGCCTTGAAAAACTATTCTTTAAAAAACCACGCCTCTTATAAGCCTTGAAAAACTATTCTTTAAAAAAACCACGCCTCTTATAAGCCTTGAAAAACTATTCTTTAAAAATCCACGCTTTAAGAAATCCCCGCCTGTGCTAAGCCTTGAAAAACTATTCTTTTAAAAATCCCCGCCTGTGCTAAGCCTTGAAAAACTATTCTTTTAAAAATCCCCGCCTGTGCTAAGCCTTGAAAAACTATTCTTTTAAAAATCCCCGCCTGTGCTAAGCCTTGAAAAACTATTCTTTAAAAAACCACGCCTCTTATAAGCCTTGAAAAACTATTCTTTAAAAATCCACGCCTCTTGTAAACCTTGAAAAACTATTCTTTAAAAATCCACGCCTCTTGTAAACCTTGAAAAACTATTCTTTAAAAATCCACGCCTCTTGTAAACCTTGAAAAACTATTCTTTAAAAATCCACGCCTCTTGTAAGCCTTGAAAAACTATTCTTTAAAAATCCACGCCTTGTGGTAAGCCTTGAAAAACTATTCTTTAAAAATCCACGCCTTGTGGTAAGCCTTGAAAAACTATTCTTTAAAAATCCACGCCTCTTATAAGCCTTGAAAAACTATTCTTTAAAAATCCACGCCTCTTATAAGCCTTGAAAAACTATTCTTTAAAAATCCACGCCTCTTATAAGCCTTGAAAAACTATTCTCTAAAAATCCACTTCTCTGGTAAGAACTAAAAAAAAACATTTGAAAAATCCATCCCTCCGAGCAATACAACACAATAATAGTGAAAATTACACATTTACATCTACCAAACAATTTTTGAAACATTTATTGTGATAACTAATAAAGTTTCAAAGCAAAAGCGTTTAGTTAACACAAATAACAACAAACATAATTACAATTAGATATTGTTATTTCCAAACAAAATGAATGAATGAATAACATGGCTCCATTATCAATTATAAATAATATCGTATGCATGTAATTACTTTCCTATGTATGTATGTATGACGATGACATTAACTAACTATGGTAATATTTTAAGAGTTAATGTAAATATTTGTGCAAATGTTGTCCATATTATTAACTAAATAACCCATTGGAATGTTTGAATGCAATGTCGGACGGTAATTGAACTTTTAGTTATTTCGTTATGGGTTAATTTAGGTAAATTGATGGTAGTGTGAAATAAATACCAAAGATAATTGATTGTGTTAACTTTAAGTATATTTGTATACGATTCTATGATTTGGGCTTAATTAAAAATTGATAATAAATTAAATTTGCAATGTTGTTCTCCTACAATATGATATGTAGGTTTATTTGGAAAAAATCTTCTAAAGATCGGGTCAAAATAAGATCGTCAATCATGGATCTATAGATATGAACTTGTAGAAAACTATCCGAATTCAGCCAAAGCTGTTAGTGAAAGAAGCAAATGGTCGCCTGTTTCTCTGGCAAAAATATATTCCGCTGGAGCTCCGTAGGACGGCCCATTACACCATTCACCAAATTTAAATTTTTTGATAATTATCGGGAAATTCCAAAAAAATAGGGGCTAAAAATAAATGAAACGAAAATCGGTTCTGAATTGGGTCTTTTCGGTCCCCTTTTCCAGACATAATTGAAAACTCCTTTAAAATGGGTTTATAGCAAGTCAGAATTTTCTACAAGAATGTTCGTCATAAAGTTTTATTATAAGTCTTGGAATAGATCAAAACGCAAAAACCAGCTCAAAACGTAAAAAATATGAAATATGAAAAATTATTTTAGGGATATAAGTCACTAAATAAGAGAAATCAGTATATATAATACATATACCAAATATGTAGACGTCAATTTAGGACAAAAAATCGAAAAAGTATTAAAATGTTTATCATAGAAATTTTCCAGTACTTTTTTCAACAAATTAAAGGTAACAAGAAACTTCCTTTTTCCACAGAAGGACATATTCTACGTCAAATTTCACTATGAGTCTCAACATAAACTATATATTAGGTTGGGGAAAAAGAAAACCATCCACACTGTATTATGTATTTGTACATATGTTTGTAACAGGCAAAAAGAAACGAGATAGACCAACGCTTCCTTTTCAGAATATGCATAGAATCGCTTTCTGAGTCGATTTATGCATGTCCGTCCGCTCGTCCATGTATTTTTGTGAACAAAGTACAGGTCACATTTATGATCCGATTTGGGTGAAATTTGGGTGAAATCGTCCGATTTTATGTAAATGGTACATCAAACTCCCAATATTTGTCCGATTGAGACAACATTTTGCACAAAGTACTGAATTACTGATGTATACGAAGTTTTGTTGGAATCGGTTCAGTTGTAGATATAGCTCCCATATATAGTTTCCACCGATTTCATGTATATGGAACACTATACTGTCAATATTTTTCCGATTGAGACAGAATTTAGATATAGCTAACTTATATAGTTTTTTCCTCTTTTATGTAAATGATGCACCACACTGTCAATATTTGTCCGATTGAGACAAAATTTAGCATAGCGTATTAAAGTTACTACAGGTTGACATCCGCATTGAAATTGACGTCTGCGAAAGAGTAAAATTTAGGCCGATTCGCACAAAAATTTGTATATCAATACAACAATTGGTAAATTTTGGCCTACGTTTCGTGGTCCTATATATATAACAATGGCTTCCTCAATTCAATACTTTTTTCGTACCCCGTAAAAAATGCCTCTCAACCGCTTAATGTATTGTCCCGTGAAATGTCCATTTATAATTCATTCCCAATTCAAAACAATAGAAAATTTCAGTGAATGTTTATCTATATCAGATACTGATGTTGTTACATGTTTAGAGGACATTTTTATATACATAGATATGTACGTATGTATATCCACATACGATGATTTAGTCAAATTACCGTTTGCATTGTAGATTGTGGACAGATGATCGATGATATCCATACCACACATTTCGAGCAATGAATGGTCGGTATGTCCGGTCAATGATTTTGTTCACACGAAATGTACAGGACACTATGAAAAATATGTATGCATATCTATACATACCTACATTTCAGTGGACCTTCTAAATGTGGAGGACACAACATTTGCCTGTTCAAAATGAACAGAAACAACAAAAATGAGGACAACAACAAATGTGAATACATGAAACAAAATACATACAAAAATACATTAGGATGTGAGACTTAATTAACGTTTTGGCTTTGGTAATACAAGGTGTCTATTTATGTCATCGTTGACAATTATCAAATTAATGGAATAAATAATCGGAATTTAACCAGAAAAATAGCAAGGTAAATATAAATTATTTTGAAATAATTGGGAAGAGGATAATGGTAAAGAAAGTGAAAAATATGAAATTTTTTAAATCAGTAAAAAGTTATTGAAACTTCCTTGTTACCCACTAAAGCATGTAACGTAACATTAAAACTGCCTAACCCTCTAAACTTTCTATTACATAAAAGACCGATTATCTCAGCTCCTTATGTGTGAAGCGTATCACACACGTCCTCAACTCCTTTTCTGCCGTACTGTTGCCGTCATCAATTTGCATTAGCCAAATTGAACAATGTAAATTTCGTTAAATGTTGAGAGAAGGCATTCCAAATTCACCTTTCACTTAAATGTATTTTACGTCGGTCCTCTCACCCCATTAGTTTACCACGGTCACATCGTCAATCGTCTGACAATGAACTCGTCCATGTGGTTGTCCGTCCGACGGTCTATATGGGTTTATGTCCTTCCCTTGAAAAATGTGTGTTGGTAGCATTGACGCAGCTGTATGCGTTCCAATATCTAAACGTTTAACTTGGTAGCAGAGACAGTACAAGGGGTCTAGCGACCATGTCAGGCCACATCAAGTAAACACACCACGCACTGTGCCACCGTTCGAACTCTCGGGGCATATAGGGAAAGAAATATGGCTGGTTGGCAGGCAGGAATACTGGCTGTGGCACTTAAATGGTAATGTTTATGTCAACAATGCGTAATTACTGCCAGTCAAACGAACACACACACATACATCCAGAGAAATAAACAACAACACCCTATAAAACAAAAGGTGCACAGTGGTAAGAAGAAAATCTAAAACTTAAAGTAGAGAGGATATTTTAGGCGTGTTTTTCAAGACCAATACTAGACGTGGATTTTTGAAATAATATTCTTCAAAGACCACTTATAGGCGTGGATTTTTTAGATAAAAGTTTTCAAGAACTCATTATAGCAGTTGATTTTTTACCTGGTATTTGTCAAGCACGCATAATAGGAGTGGATTTTTTATACCCTACACAACTATGATGTCAGGGTATTATAGCTTTGTGCAGCCCCAAAAGTTTGTAACGCCGCGAAATACTGGTCCTAGACCCACCTTTAACTATACCGATCGTCATATCTCGACTAGCTGAATCGATCTAGACATGCGTGTCCGTCCGTCTGTCCATTATAATTTGTAATTACGATACAGGCCACAGTTATGGACCAATCTTCACGAAATTTTGCATGTAGGATGGGTTCTGCCCAATGAAGACCCTATTGTTTT
Organism: Musca vetustissima; assembly: GCF_032173495.1. NCBI lineage: Eukaryota > Metazoa > Arthropoda > Insecta > Diptera > Muscidae > Musca > Musca vetustissima. The sequence goes on along the minus strand of NW_026878410.1, from coordinate 154,468 downwards.
TGGTAAAGATCGGTTAATATTTAGGGGATGAAATGGACCAAATACTTAATTTTTGTCGGTTTTTCTGGTCGCTCCAAAGGCCGAAATTATGGCTCAAACATCTCAAATTTGTACATGGAAAAGGGGTTCGGGCCAAAGAATAAGCATGCTTATTTTGATAAAGATCGGTCAAAATTTAGCGGATCAAATGGATGGATGACAAAATTTGTATTCTATGGCGTATATGTTTACTCCTGAAGAACATAGACCCGAGAAGTTGATAGTATATTCAAGTGGTGGTTGAGCTTGAGCTTGATACCAATTATATTGTCGTATGTACTCGGGAGATACTCTTACATGTGCTTACGTATTGATATAGTATTCAGTAACCCATTTCCACACTAGAGGACAGAAATATAGCGCTGATCGCTTTTAAATTTTCCATGAGGATCCAGGTATGGTTAACTACAACGGCTATGATTTTCGGTGATGATAAGATAATAATTTTGGGATGAATTAGACCGAAAACTTAATTTTTGGTGTTTTTTCGAGTCGATATATACACAATTGAAAGCCGAACAACATAACCCACCGTGAAGAGAATCTGTACTGAATATTAGTAATATTTTTTGACCTCTAGCCAGTCAAGAGATTGCAAATATCGCGAAATATTTGCCAAGATCAGTATATAGAACCCCAGAACGTTAGATTTTCGTGAAAGTTGTGTAGGGTATCTCCGCCGTGGATTTTTTACTTGGTATTTCTCAAGCACCCATAATAGGCGTAGATGTATTAATTGATATTTTTCAAGCACCCATAATAGGCTTGGATTTTTTTATATTTCAAGCTCTCTTTATATCCCATATATATTTTCGGTATTTTAGGTAAATGGTGCCCCATACTGCCAATATTATTCCGATTGAGACAAAAATTTTCACTGAGTATTGAATTAGGCCCAGATTGATGTATGTCAAGTTCAAATTCATGTATAGCTCCCATATATAGTTTCGTCCGATTTTAGGTAACAAAATTTGAGACAACATTTTGCACAGAGTATTGAATTAGGCCCAGATTGATGTATGTCAAGTTTTGTTGGAACGGGTTCAGATTTAGATATAGCTCCCATATATCGCTTCGTCCGATTTTTTTGTAACATTTTGCACTGTATACTTAAGTAGGTCCAAATTTATATATGCGAAGTTTTGTTGAAATCTGTTCAGAAAATAATGTTTTTTTTTACTAATATGTTTTCAAGGACCAATAAAGGCGTGGCTTTTTAATTAATATATTTTGATATTTTAAATCACTGTGCATTTCATTATTAGCACTACAACGACCCGTCACATAAGCTGTAAAGCATTTTCACTCTCAACATTTTGTCTCCGATTGTTTGCGAGAGGTGTAGTAAATTGACTTTGGCACCCTTGACTGCACAGACACACACACACACCGTACTCTATCTTACAATCTACACTTCTCTCATGCTCATTCCCTCATTTCCCCCCTCGATATTATGCCAACTATATCCGCCGAACACTACCAAACAACCATCCGTTCCGCATAAGTCCATGTAGCGCGCGTACGCAGGCGTGCATTTAAATATGGATGTAAAATGTAAACTATGACAAACATTGGATGTGGTCTGGGTCTAAGGGGAGATAAATGGTTGTTGGGAGGGAGGGAGGGGTGTACAGCAGCATACAAAAGACATTACAACGAACAAAAACTTGGTTATTGCCCTTTTTCATTCAATTGTGTATTCGCTTCCCGAAAAAGAAGACGACGATGATGATGGTGCTGATGTAGCTGGGATCTCTCGAAAAATAGTGGAGGAGGAGGAAAACGAAGAAGGAGCTGTGAAGAATGGTTGTTTACTTGAGTTTGACTGTTGCAGTGCTTGTATGCAGTTGCAGTAAATATTCATTCGTCCATCCATCCATCCATGGTTGTGTACAATATCGTTTTGTGGCATCATCATCATCATCATCGCCACCACCATCGTCTTGTTTGCCACTCAAGCCTCTATGTCGTCATCGTTGTTTTTGTTGTTGGGTAAACATTTGTAGTTTTACTGTTGCTATTGTTTTCCTTGCCGGTCTGCCTGCCTGCCAGCCAGCTCGCTCGTTCGCTTGCTGATAACATGAATTGTGATGGGGGGTCTTCTTGCGTTTCGACACTTTTCTAATTTGTTTCCCTTTTTCCGTTTGTTTTCTTGTCATCTAAACCGTGGTCGTCTTATATTTGATTGTCCGCTTGTTTAGAAGTGAAATGTTAAAAGAGTTTTTTGTTTAGCTTTTTTCCCATTCTTTAGGTCCCTTAATTTTCCAAGATCCAATATTGTTCACTTAGATTTTCCCTTTGTATTCATTGAGTATGAAATGGATTTTAATTGTGTGTCGTTTAGGGTTGTTCTTACAGCACAATCACATGGTGGAAATAAATCTGATTTTTAGTATATGTCACGGTCAATCAAAGTGACACAAATGGGTGACAAATTCATTGCTTCACAAAAATGACACACAGACATGTTTTTTCATATAGAAAAAATATGTTGGGAAATAAAATTTAAAACATTAACATTTACGATGGTTATTGCAAAAAATTTTATTTAAAAAAATACCTACCATGGTCCACGAAAAAATTGATCCTTGGAAAATATAATTTAAATAATCCACGCCTTTGTTGGCCCTTGAAAAAATATTATTTCAAAGATCCATGCTTACTATGGGTCCTTGAAAAATATTATTTAAAGAATCCACGTCTTTGTTAGTCTTTGAAAAATATTATTTAAATAATCCACGCCTTTGTTGGTCCTTGAAAAATATTATTTCAAAGATCTTGAAAAATGTTATTTAAAAACAGCGAGCGGAGCAGTATAGGCGGACGGGGCCGAACATATGATACCCTACACAACTTCCACGAAACTATAAATTTCTGTGGTTCTATATTCTGAGCTTGGGAAATATTTGGCAATATTTGCACCCTCTTGACCGACTAGAGGTCAACAAATATTAAAAATATTCAGTATAGCCCTTCTAATCACTTGTCCAGATTCCCTTCACCGTGGGTAGTGTTATGATGTTCGGCTTTCAATTTTTGGGCCACTTCATTCCAAAATTATTATCTGATCATCACCGAAAATTATAGGCGTTGTCGGTGACCATAACTTGAACCTCATGGAACATTTCAAAGCGATCAGCGCTATATTTCCGCCCTCTAGTATGGCAATGGGTTACTAAATAATATATGAATACGTAAGCACCTGTAAATATTTATGTGTAAGTCCCGCATATGAGTACATACGACCATATAATTGGTATCACCACTCCGCTTGGATATACTATCAACATCTCGGCTCCATGTCCTTCAAGAGTAAATATATACGCTATAGAATACAATTTTTTGCATTGTTCACACAAAAGTCTGGGTCAATTTGACCCGCTTAATATTGACGAATCTTTATCAAAACAGGCATAATTAATCTTTGGCCCGATCCCCTTCTCCATGCAAAAATTCGCGGTGTTTGGGCCATAACTGCGGCCTTTGGAGTGACCAGAAAAACCGACAAAAATAAAGTTTTTGGTCCATTTCATCCCCTAAATATTAACCGATCTTTTCCAAAAACAATAGGGGTCTTCATTGGCCTGAACCCATCCTACATGCAAAATTTCGTGAAGATTGATCAATAACTGTGGCCTGTATCGTGTTTACAAATTATAATAGGCAGACGGACGGACGGACACACATGTCTAGATCGACTCAGCTAGTCGAGATATGACGATCAGTATACTTAAAGGTGGGTCTCGGACCAATATTTCGCGGCGTTACAAACTTTTAGGGCTGCACAAAGCTATAATACCCTGACAACATAGTTGTGTAGGGTATAAAAATCACGTCTTTGTTAGTCTTTGAAAAATATTATTTAAAAAATCCACGCCTATTATTGGTCCTTAAAAACTCCACACCAATGTTGAAGATATTTCTTGAAAATTGTTATTTAAAAAAGCCACGCCCACGTCGAGGATATTCCTTGAAAATATATTTTCTTTGTTTGTCCAATTAATCTTGCACCTGTGAGATTTTGTATATGTTTTAAAAATGACTTCTAAATTTTGCGTGCCATTTTCATTTCAATCGGAATAGGTTAAAACTCGCAAATAACTATTTTTAAGCGCACAATGTATAGAAATTTTAAAACTATAAATTATTTCCTTTTGCTTCCGAGTTCGCTGGCGTACATTTTTCAAATCAAGCAATAGCTTAAAAAAAGCAAATGATTGCACGCTTACGACAAGCACAAAGGTCGTTCTGAACGAAGCTATCACTTGTGGCTCACGCTTAAGCGGCATCGCCGCCAAACTTTCATGACAAAACGAAACGCCAAGAGTGAAAAAATAAATAAAAACAATAACAATTGTGTTCTGCTACCAACCAACCAAGCTGTCGAGAGTATCGTTTTGCCTTCCGGCCTTTGTGTTCAAAATTCTGCGTTCATAAATCCATTTACTTCGTACCGTTCCTCGGTGATTACTTATTTAACTACATACGGACAGACCTACCTACTTACGTATTTATGCTAAATAATTTCTCAAATGATTAATGACACTTTAAGAGCTTTGTTATTGTTTTATTTGCTGTGTTCCACTCTTTTTTACCATTTGGTCATAATTTATTGTTTCCCCATAAACTTTTATTTTTTCGTTTTGGTTTTGTTTATAATTTTGGTGAATTTATATATGTTAATTAGGATGCTTCCATTGTGGTTTCGATCTGAAATTGTTCAGATTTTTTAATGAAGTTATTTTTGATAATATAGTCTTTGTTATAAGGAAAATATAGGTCGTATTTATTTATCAGGAGAAAGGACCAAAAATATTGGTGTTAATACTTAACATAGGACAATCGACAAATATTAGACATCGATTTAGGACTCAACTTCGATCCCACGTTTCTTGAAGGTTATGACAACGATTTTGATGAAAATAAATGAAACCATTTTCCACAATGAAGGGAATATTCAAAATACCTAAAATTATTATTCGAGACATTTAAATAGGCTAGGGCCTAGAACTTACCAAGAAACATGAAAATGTTCTGTGTAGAAATTGATAGAATTTCCCGAAACTTACCACTCATCAATCTAGATTTAATTAAGTAACACACGTCGTTCTAGACTTAGTTCAATACGCTATGCCCAATTTCGTGCAAATCGTAGGATATATAGGGAATTTGGTGCACTATTTACCTAAAACCGGACGAATATATATATATATATATATTTATATATATGGGAGCTATATCTAAATCTGAACCGTTTTTCACGAAACTTAACACACATCACTCTTGAAGCTGTGCCAAGTTTCAATTTTAGATTTATGCTCGTTGAAAGGATGACTTTTCTGAGTAAAAAAACATTTTGCTGTGTTTTGTTTGGTGCCTTTTAAAAGATATATAGGTACTTTGGTGCAACATAATTTTTAAGGTATATGGTGCACCAAAGTACCTATATATCTTATGATTCAGATTTAGATATAGCTCCCATATACATTTTCGTCCGATTTTTAACAAATGTTGCACCGAAGAGTCAAATTTTGTCCGATTGGCACAAAATGTTGCACAACGTACTGAAATTGGTGTAGCCTAACACATGCCAAGTTTTATTAAAATCGATTCAGATTTAAATATAGCTCCCATATATATTTTCGTCCGACTTTTAGCAAATGGGGCACTAAAGATTCAAATTTAGGCCGATTGACATACAATTTTGCAAAACGTAGGACAGACTAACGTGTGCCATGTTTTATTGAAATCGGTTCAGATTTAGATATATCCCCCATAAATATTTTCGTCCGATTTTTAGCAAATTGAGCACCAAAGAATTAAAGGGTGCACTAAATAATGAACTGATGATTGTGGATGAACTGGTGATTATATCTTCAACAGAGCTCGGTTCACATATAGATACAGATCATATATGTAAAGTAGTCCACTTTTATGTCAATGGTCCTTCAAAAATGCGATGTCTGTTTGGATGCATCTCTTGAATAAAGCCAAATTGGTGGATATTAAAGATGCACCTCGCACAGGTAGGCCGGTCGTCAAAAATGTCGATAAAATCGGAGAAATTATCGAAGTTGACCGGCATGTTAACAGTCGTAATATCGCCGAGAAGTTAAAAATCGACTATAAAACTTTTTAAACCATTTACAATTGACCAGAATTGGCCAACAGGAGAGGTTCGGGTTCCAACAGGATAACGCTAGGCTACAAAAATCTACAGTGACTCGCCAGAAACTTCGGGAGCTTGGTAGGAAAGTTTTAATGCATCCGCCATACAATCCTGACTTGGCACCAAGTGATTATCATCTTTTTCTTGCATTGGAAAATTTCTTTAATGATAAAAAATTGGTATCTAGGGAGGATTGTGACAAGCGACTACTAGAGTTTTTTGGAAATAGAGAGCAAGACTTCTATGAGAGAGGCATTATGAAGTTACCTTTAGAATCGCAATCAATCATACAACAAAATGGTTCATGTTAAAATAAAAGTTGTATAATTCATATAAAAATAATGGATTTCTTTTTTTCCAACGTAATATATACTTTGTGGGGTCTCCGGTGAATATTTAGAGATGATGCAAGCGGAATGACAAATTTAATTTACATTCCACAATATCAAAAACTGAAATTATGAAATTATTATTGTGAAGCTCTTTTCCGAATTGTCCATTGATATATATATATATGGGAAGATAAAAATTCCTGGCAGATTGTATACAATGTCGTAGCCTTGTTTCCGATCCAAACATGTGCCTAATCGAAATATTGGTTTTGGAAAATTTAGAGTCGATTTACAAATATCCGCATCCACATGATAACTGTCGGAGGAAATAACCGACTTCATCCTAACTTTGCACATAAAAATATTTCTTCCAAATATAGTTCGAGTTCGAAGATGGGTTATATCGGTTCACTCCTTCTGGTAATTTTCCAACAAAATAGTCAAAATTGAACTTGAACTATGTTTTGAAGAAATATTACGATGTGCAAAGTTTGGATGGAATAGGTTACTCCCTTTGAGAGTTATTATGCGCACAAGCCGAACATTTTTAAATCCACTCCAAATTGTCTGAAACTAATTTGGTCCAAAAACATTTTTGTATATACTTTTTAGCACATTAGTCCTCATGCTGAGGGGTATAAAAAATTATTTGTAAATTTATTTTTATTTCTCTCATATAAAATTTATCCACTCCGCTTCTCCACTTCATTATAAAAAATAAAACATTAGGTAGCTATGATAGTCCGTTTGTTATCTATTCTGATTACAACAGATAAACGGGAGAATAAATAAATTATAAACAGTTAACAATGGACATAACACCTTGACGATGCAGTTCGATCATAAAACAATATCCCAGACAATTAACCATAAATTTCAACCTTCAAACATTATTACAAGAACAACAAAAACGATTTTATAATTCATGTTATTTTTTCCTTCTTCTTCATTTTAGGTGACAATATCTGATGGATAACTCTGCTGCTTTGACATAAAGACTAATGTCTATTGACTGCCGCCGTTACACCACCATGAGAAAGAGGGGAGCACAAATCCCCGATGAAAATGTCATGAACAATGTCATAAAAAAAACTCCCCACAAAACGTGAACTGTGACACCAACAACTGAATCAACTCCATTACAACCAGTCGTCGTTTGGTCGTTCGTTTAGTGCAACAACTTTCCAAAGAAAAGAACGGCACGTTTGTCTATGTCACTTCCTGTAAAACTAAAACAACCAGCCAGCTAGTCAACCAAATGTAATGAAATGAATGGCTGGCTGACTGACTGAGTGACTGTCTGTCTGAATGATATGTGTACCACCGGCTGACAATGATGGCCACTACCATGCCATGGATTTAGCCAGGCATCCCGAGAGTGCTTCTCACGATAATCAACCTTAAATAGAAATGACATAATTGCATCAATCTTGGCAGGCAACAAAACAACAACAACAACAAAAATGTGTCTAATTTTTCATTTATAAAAAAAGAACCGAAGAAGAAGAAAATAAAACGAATAAAAAAATAAATCAGAAACATATCAAACACACACAGTCGCACAATCTAAACACAAAGGGATATCCTAATGAAAATGCTGATAAAAAATAGGTTGCCGTTTTTTTTCCTTTTGTTTCTTTCCCATATCAGCTGGGCACGTTCAACAATATGCCGAAGGTAGAAGAAGAAGAGGGGTCGCGGCAGAACAAATCGTCCAATAAAGTTGGAAAAAATATGTACCCAAACGACCGTAAAAGACCTCAGCACAAGAATATGAAATGTTTGACACTACAACAACAACAAAACGACTGTTCACCATGCAAAGTCAACAACATCCTTCGTCGTCGTCGATCCAACGGGGACTTTTTGTTTCAACATCCTCCATCCTCCATCTATCGAACCACTAAAAACAAATCTAGGAAAACCTGAGTGGAGCGGCATCAGGTTAAACATAGTAAATACGCATTTGTCATACAATCGAGGGTTTGGTTTTCCTTTTCCCGTCATCATCGTCCTCCCGTGGAAAACTAAAAACAAAAACAACAATGAAGTGAAGCGAAGAAAAAGTGGAAACATGCTAGGAGATTGTCTGGTTTGCCTTCAGTTGATGATAGCCTTACAAAGCGAGGAAAATATGGGGGGAGAGAGAGGAGGAGATAAAAACAATAAAAACGCAATGTTATTTTCAAGGAACAAGACACATTTTTTATGTGTGTGTGTATGTATCTTGCTTGTATAGTAGATTAAATACGAACAGGGATTGTGTTGCGGTTTAATGAATTTTTTATATTTTTTTTCATTTCCCAGATCCAAATTGGAGATAAGAAATTTAAATACAAAAACCGATTATTTGGATTTTATATTTTTTAAGGACCCAAGTGAGTATTTTCAAGTATCGTCAACGTAGGCGTGGATTTTTGAAAGAATATTTTCTGAGTTCCACAAATAGGCGTGGCTTTTTAAAGAATATTTTTGGGAGGTCTAAAAATAATCGTCGCGTTTTAAAACAATATTTTGTGAGGCCTTAAAATAGGCGTGGATTTTTTGAAGAATATTTTGTGAGACTTTAAAATAGGCGTGGATATTTTAAACAATATTTTGTGAGTCCTTTAAATAGGCGTGGATTTTTTAAAGAATACTTTTTGGGAGGCCTTAAAATAGGCGTGGATTTTTTAAAGAATACTTTTTGGGAGGCCTTAAAATAGGCGTGGATTTTTTAAAGAATACTTTTTGGGAGGCCTTAAAATAGGCGTGGATTTTTTTGAAGAATACTTTTTGGGAGGCCTTAAAATAGGCGTGGATTTTTTAAAGAATACTTTTTGGGAGGCCTTAAAATAGGCGTGAATTTTTTAAAGAATATTTTCTTAAGGACCAAAATAGGCGTGGATTTTTTAAACAATATTTTGTGAGTCCCTAAAATAGGCGTGGATTTTTTAAACAATATTTTGTGAGTCCCTAAAATAGGCGTGGATTTTTTAAACAATATTTTGTGAGTCCCTAAAATAGGCGTGGATTTTTTAAACAATATTTTGTGAGTCCCTAAAATAGGCGTGGATTTTTTAAAGGATATTTTGTGAGGCCTTAAAATAGGCGTGGATTTTTTAAAGGATATTTTGTGAGGCCTTAAAATAGGCGTGGATTTTTTAAACGTGGATTTTTTAAAGAATACTTTTTGGGAGGCCTTAAAATAGGCGTGGATTTTTTAAAGAATACTTTTTGGGAGGCCTTAAAATAGGCGTGGATTTTTTAAAGAATACTTTTTGGGAGGCCTTAAAATAGGCGTGGATTTTTTAAAGAATACTTTTGGGAGGCCTTAAAATAGGCGTGGATTTTTTAAAGAATACTTTTTGGGAGGCCTTAAAATAGGCGTGGATTTTTTAAAGGATATTTTGTGAGGCCTTAAAATAGGCGTGGATTTTTTAAAGAATACTTTTTGGGAGGCCTTAAAATAGGCGTGGATTTTTTTAAAGAATACTTTTTGGGAGGCCTTAAAATAGGCGTGGATTTTTTAAAGAATACTTTTTGGGAGGCCTTAAAATAGGCGTGGATTTTTTAAAGAATACTTTTTGGGAGGCCTTAAAATAGGCGTGGATTTTTTAAAGGATATTTTGTGAGGCCTTAAAATAGGCGTGGATTTTTTAAAGGATATTTTGTGAGGCCTTAAAATAGGCGTGGATTTTTTAAAGGATATTTTGTGAGGCCTTAAAATAGGCGTGGATTTTTTAAAGAATACTTTTTGGGAGGCCTTAAAATAGGCGTGGATTTTTTAAAGAATACTTTTTGGGAGGCCTTAAAATAGGCGTGGATTTTTTAAAGAATACTTTTGTCCTGAATATTTTTAAAGACCTTCCAAATAATGCTTTTACAACCTTCCAGGGAATATTTTCAGAAGGCGTGAATATTTTTAAGAACTTGAGAAGGCTTGGATTTTTTAAAGAATTTTTTTAAGAAGTAGTAGAAATGCTAAAGAATATTTTTTAAGAACTACAGAAAGAATGTTTTAAAGGCTTTAAAACTCGTAGAATTTTAAAAAATATTTTTAAGGACTATAGACGGCGTAGAAATTTTAAAGAATATTTTTTAAGCAATATAAAGGGCTTGGATATTTTAAAGATTTTTTTGTATGGACTTTATTTAAAGAATAAATTTTAAGGACTTTAAATGGCGTGGACATTTTTAAGAATATTTTTAAGGACTATAGAAGGTGTAAGAATTTTAAAAAATATGTTTTAAGAACTATAGAAGGCGTAGAAATTTTAAAGAATTTTTTTTGCGAACTATAGAAAGCGGAGAAATTTTATAGAATATATTTTTTAAGGACTTCATAAAATAAATATTGTTCAAAGCGGATTTTTATAGCCTTCTCTTGGCGATTTTAACGATTTTTTATGCACCACTTTCAATATCTGTCAATTTCTTTCTAAATTGTTTACCTTCTAAAATCCCCAAATTAATTATTAATATTAATCATTTGCAATCGCTAGAAAGATTTTGATTAATTATATGTCAGAAAATGTGCTTCAGCAAAAAAGCAGCAAAACAAAATCCACACCAAAAAGCCTTCTTGCAGATCATTGAACCCAACAAACCCTCAAAACAACCAAACACTTACATATGAAGGCCCATAATCATACAGGTTATTGTGGCTGCAGTTGGATGGATCAGCCAACCTTCAACCATTCCAAAAAGAGATATTTTTATATCGTCCACAAATACACACACTCATACATGGAATGAAATAACCCAAAAATAATAACAACAACAATAAAACCGTTTCACCTTCGCTTCTATGGTTCAATCCAATGGTACTGGATTGTGACGCATCTACCTCTCCATTTAACCTCTCAATAATTATTTCGGACATTGACAGTGAGGAGTAGGTCAACAATAAACGCCACCATTAAAATAACAGATCAGAGCAGTAAGTAGCTATGAAGCGAACTGTGTTGCGTCAAGAGCGTAACTCTCCACAAGTGGTTGAGCGGAACAACAAATGAAACGAATTACTGTGGCTTTTAGATGGCTACGAACATCTTCTCTGCTGGTGAAATAATCAGCACAAGTAGTGAAGACAAAAACGGTTAAATAACCTTCCGCCGCCACCGAAATGAGAGCCGCCGCATAACACAACAAAACCACAGCCGGCAGAAGTTGCGACGGCAGCGGCTACAACGCAATGGAATGAAATTTGTACAAAAACATATTGCGTTATCTGATATATAAAAAAATGCAAAACAAAAACTGAAAGCAATAAAAAATAGCATGTCATACATTGGCATGGAGTAATAGGCGAATTGTGATGTACACTATGATTGTGGATATTTTAAAGAATAGTTTTGAGAGGCATAGCTATTGGCGTGGATTTTTAAAGATTATTTTTCAAGTCATGAGCTAGCTATTGTCGTGAATTTTTAAAGAATATTTTTCAAGACATAGCAAAGCTGTAGCGGGGATTTTTAAAAGAATATTTTTCAAGGCATATAATAGCTATAGGCGTGGATTTTTTAAGAATATTTTTCAAGACATAGCATAGCTATAGGCGTGGACTTTTTAAAGAGATGTTTTTTAGCATAGCAATAGGCGTGGATTTTTTAAAAAATATTTTATAAGGCATATCATAGCTATAGGCGTGGATTTTTTAAAGAATATTTTATAAGACATAGAATAGCTATAGGCGTGGATTTTTTAAAGAATATTTTATAAGACATAGAATAGCTATAAGCGTGGATTTTTTTTAAAGAATATTTTGCAAGGCATATCATAGCTATAGGCGTGGATTTTTTTAAAGAATATTTTGCAAGGCATATCATAGCTATAGCGTGGATTTTTTAAAAAATATTTTGCAAGGCATAGCATAGCTTAGTCATAGCAAGTCTTTCCTAAAAGGCATACCTATAAGGCATGGATTTTTTAAATAATATTTTTCAAATCTTTCCTAAAAGGCATACCTATAAGGCGTGGATTTTTAAATAATATTTTTTAATTTTTTCCTAAAAGGCATACCTATAAGGCATGGATTTTTAAATAATATTTTTCAAGGCATACCTATAAGGCGAGAATTTTTTAAATAATATTTTTCAAGGCATACCTATAAGGCGTGGATTTGTTATTAATATTTTTCACGGACTATTACTAGGCGTGGATGTTTAAATAATATTTTTCAAGGACTATTACTAGGCGTGGATGTCTAAATAATATCTTTCAAGGCATACCTATAAGGCGTGGATTTGTTATTAATATTTTTCAAGGACTATTACTAGGCGTGGATGTTTAAAGAATATCTTTTTCAGGGACTATTGCTAGGCGTGGATGTTTAAAGAATATTTTTTCAGGGACTATTACTAGGCGTGGATGTTTAAATAATATTTTTTCAGGGACTATTACTAGGCGTTGATGTTTAAAGAATATTTTTTCAGGGACTATTATTAGGCGTGGATGTTTAAAGAATATTTTTTTCAGGGACTATTATTAGGCGTGGATGTTTAAAGAATATTTTTTCAGGGACTATTATTAGGCGTTTTTAAATAATAAATAATAATATTTTTTTAATTTTTTCCTAAAAGGCATACCTATAAGGCATGGATTTTTTAAAAATATTTTTCAATTCTTTCCTAAAAGGCATACCTATAAGGCGTGGATTTTTTAAATAATATTTTCAAGGCATACCTATAAGGCGAGGATTTTTTAAATAATATTTTTCAAGGCATACCTATAAGGCGTGGATTTTTTATTAATATTTTTCAAGGACTATTACTAGGCGTGGATTTTAAATAATATTTTTCAAGGACTATTACTAGGCGTGGATTTTAAATAATATTTTTCAAGGCATACCTATAAGGCGTGGATTTTTTATTAATATTTTTCAAGGACTATTATTAGGCGTGGATGCTTAAATAATATTTTTCAAGGCATACCTATAGGGCGTGGATTTGTTATTAATATTTTTCAAGGACTATTACTAGGCGTGGATGTTTAAATAATATTTTTCAGGGACTATTATTAGGCGTGGACAGAGATGGTCCGTCAGAAATAGTGACGTAAATGACATACATTTCCGACGTATAATACATACGTCAGAAACGTCGGAAACCCACCCAAAACCATTAGGTTTTTGACAAAATAGCTACTTCCATTAATCAATTTGGACATTACATTTGCTTTACTCAAATCCATATCAAATTTCAAAATTTTCTTCTCCGAAAAGTTTAGAATTTTTTATCAGTTCAAGTAAGGAATAGTCAGATATATGTAAAATTAATATATATTCTTGAAAATAACAGTATATGGTAATGATATTCAAATAAATGACGTTGAACACTTTTATTACATTTTATACAGGTATATGACGTTTTCGACGTTTACACCTTTTTGACAGTCGAAAACCTAAAAATTCGTCACACGGACCATCCCTGGGCGTGGATGTTTAAAGAATATTTTTCAGGGACTATTATTAGGCGTGGATGTTTAAAGAATATTTTTTCAGGGACTATTATTAGGCGTGGATGTTTAAAGAATATTTTTTCAGGGACTATTATTAGGCTTGGATATTTTTTATGGGCTACTATAAAATATAATTTTATGGGCTAATATAAGCCGTGGATTTAAAAAACAATATTTGTATGGGCTACTAGAAAGCGTAGATTTAAAAAATTATATTTTTATGACCTACTTTAAGGCGTGAATTTAAAAAAATATTTTTTGGGTTACTATAAGGTATGGATGTTAAAAATATATATTTTTTTCTTGGTCTACTATAAGGAGTGTATTTCTTAAAGAATGTTTTTAGGGAAAAGGTCGTTTTGAAAAATATTTTGTACAGAATATTGTAAGTTCATATTAACCCATAATATCACCCCGAACAATGTAGGGGCTCTGTCATAAAAAAACAACAAATTTGTAGTGAAATATAGCAGCAACCACAGCTACAAAAAAGTAAAAGGTAAATAAACGTACAAGATCAAGGCAAATAAACAAATAGCAAAAATTTTAAAAACAGCGAACAGAAATAAAAAAAACAAACTAATTAAAGACATTCAAAGGTATGTACAGCAGTGTGTACACATATACATATGTATGAATGTATCTAACTACATTAAAACAAATAAGCGCATGCCATCACACGTCAATAAAAAGTGTTTTTCTGTTTTTTATTTTTTTTAATTGAAAGCCCATAAAAAGTGTCTTAAATTTTGCAAATTCCAACCCTATTGAATATATTTGAACAAAAATAAAAACAAAGTCATATATTATTTAATGCTATGACGTAAATGTCATAACTCTGGGAGTTGTGGTGGAGTTTGGGTACGCAAATACCTATATTTTATAGGTACTGATGTGCCGGATTTCAAGAAGATTTGTGGTAATATATAGGGAAATAATTCTAGAATGGAACTTTGCAACATCAGCATGTAGGTATGTATGTATATGATACCCATTCTCAGTGGATATGTGAGTATGATCTTGCGACAAGTCCTGTAACCTGAAATTTAAAACACGTAATTTCAAGGACTTCGGAATTTGGAATTGAAATTCCAAACTACAGACGCTCAGATTAGAAAATTGGTTTGGGTTGTATGGGGGCTATGTAGAATCATGGATTTACATCGTCTGGGAAAAAGGTCCCGGAATGTTAAACTACAGTCACTTCGTAATGCTTCATTTCGAATGGAGAGACTATTTTTATAAAACGTGGATCGATACTGAAAATGTTTGGTAAAAAATTGTCATCCAATGAGAACCCAAATATCAAAATTACAACTTAAAATATATAAATGGACAGGACCAGATTTGAAAAAAGGGAAAATATGAGCCAGTCAGTGTATTGTTCGGTATTATGCCTAATGGGAATTGATGCGGGCCCAGCATTCCGCATTAGACTGAATTATTCTCGTCTTGGCTGTTATGGATGGTCACCATGGTACTTTTAAATGGAGACGAGGCGGATGCATCTTATGGTTGCACCTAAGGTCCTCTCTATGTACAGCATAGGAATGCCTCCTGCGTACCTTTTTGTTTAAGTCAGTCGGTGTCGAAGGACGAGTATGGCATTTGCCTACTCAAGAATATATTATAATAAGATACCATGTTCCAGTTATGAAGTCGGAATTTGGATGGTATTTAATATTCGTCCACTGCGTAACACTTATATTGGTAAACCTCACTGTTGCTACATAGCATGTCCTTACCAATATCTTCATAAAAAGTCATCAAGAACATTTTATCAGCAAAAGATCTACATTCCAAATTCTATACTTATCGGACATTGAAGTGTTTTCAGACGACTTAACAGGCTGTACAGTAATATTTCCCTATGTCCGGAAAATCGGCAGTGTTGTCCGATACTGAAGCTAGGCAAGGATGCCAACAAATGTGAATCATACAGACCGATTACACCTTTACCGCCAGTTGCTTTTAATTTCAGAAATAATATGCCGAAGACCCATAAAGTGAAACAGGTAGTTCTATAAGGTGAAGTCATATCTCCAGAACTGTTTACGTCAAGGATCTAAGGGACCACATTAGATAGTATCCACGTATGCCATAGCTATCTGCAATAAAGCTAGGAGAAGAACCTATATTCTCGAGTCACTATGCGAGGAACATACAACAGGAATTCTCATCATGACTTCGATAGACCTCTTATCTGTGTGGGTGTCAGGAAGAATCCGACTAGCCACCTTTGATAAAGGCATCCACCTGCCAGGCTTGTCAATAAAGTTCTTTACGACTTAAAGAGGGGGAGAGAGGTCCAGTGTTACAAAAAAGAACCTATAGGTAAACACCACTAATAACAGAAGCTACCGGTGTTGGTTTTGGCACATCTGAGGTCAGGTCGCGCTACACCTCTTCAATTGCCTAGTTAAGCCTACTTATCCAACCCCACCTTCAAATGGGCTCAACTTATAAAGGTTGGCGACTTTTTGTATCTTGATGCAGAAACAGTTAAAACAACGATTCGAAGCAATTAAATATTCAGAGTTTCAGCCACAAGGTGTAAAAAAGGCACCGCCTGATAGAAGGGCAGTATCTTAGGATGCTTGGGATTGTACATGCAATATATTGGTCCACGCTTTGGAATAGCTCACAGATCAAAGTTCCGTCTCATTTTCGGTATTTCGAATTCCGCCGCCTTTTCATAAAAAACATAATCTGGAAATGGTATCCCGTGTTCTGAGAGGTTGAAACTAATTTTGAACAAATATTTAGATTTTGACATAGCCCCTATATAACCTTTCCCTCTCATTTCGAGTTTTTAATATTTGTAGTCTAATTTTCCAAGCGAGGGGGCTAGTTTTTGGCATTCCAGGTACTTAGGATCATGTTTTGGCACTTATCGGTATTTATAATTTTTCCCTCATTCTCCAACCTGAAAAGAGGCACTTCGACGTTTACATTCTATGTTAAAAATATACAATACTGGTACACATTGCCCCCAGTTTAAAGTGCCGCTCCAATTTCGGAATATTTAAAGATTTGGGCGCATTTTCCCACCAAATAGCTATTTCAGGTTCCTGGAGGATGAAAGATCTTTTTCCGGAATATTTTGACAAAGCTAAGGGTAATATTCAGATTATTAGAGGTGTTGAATGCCTGTGACTTGGCATTCCATGTTTGAGAAGGGGGGGATATATTTTCCAAAATCTTTCGATTAGGTCAAGGTTTTGACATAGCCTTCATATAAAGGTCCGTCTAATTTTTGACTTTTTAATACCTGTTTAATGTAAACCACATGGAGGATGCAACAAAATTTCCGGCGGTAGAACAAAGCGATTTTTTGCATGTTTTTACATGATGGTGGGTTTTCAGCTCAACGGAAGTTTGTTCCCTTTCCTATACCATTAATATTGTTTTGTGACCTTGTAAAATAAACAAAACTACTGTACCCTATTAAAAAAATCATTGCGGATTAAAATATTAAACCCCCAACTACTTAAAAATGTCAAATATCTATTGAAAATAAACATCATCGATCGATCAATAACTTGGATATTTCCGATAATAACTTCTGCGGTAAGAATAATGTGTTAAAACCGATTAGTCGATAAAGCAAAACAATTTATTCGATTAGATGGGATTACTGGGAGCGTGCGTGTGGTGAGCAACAACGCCGTCGCCGTCATCACCACACCATTAAGAAATCTACAACAACAACAAAACAAATACTGCAGTGTTGTTGGATTTTGTGAAAAACCACCATGGATGGCAATTGAAGAGGAGGACTAGCTAGCTGGCAGTGCTCCTCCTCGATAGCATGATGCACGTACCATGTCTGAACATACTTCAATAATTGTTCACATTTCAGTTGTTGTTGTTTTTGTTATTTTTTATTTGTATTTTGTACGTTACTATAGTATTTTAATATCATTGTGTTGTTATTGTTTTTGTTGCTTTGGGTTCGAGTAGTGACGGACGGCTATCTTCTGACACTCACAGGGAGAGAGAGATACAGAGCGAGAGGAGCCAAAGGCCCACTACAAATACTAAAAGTATCGGTATCGGATGAAGAACTCGTTACTGGTGGAGTTGTTGTTGTTGCTGTTTTTGTTGGTCTGGTTGGTTGGTTGGATGGCTGCCTGGCTATTTGGTTGGAGTGCGTGTGAAATACAAAACAACAAATGTATGAATTTGGCTGCATATTTGAGAGCGACTGCTGGTTGTTTGCTTGCCTGTCTGTCTGTCAGCCAGTGAGTTCGATGAAATGCATAGTGGTAATTTTGGTTTTCGTTTCGCCGTTTTTTGTTGTTGTGTTTCGAATCGACGACCATTGTTTGTTGGTAGTGGTATTAGTTTGATTCGTTTAACAGCACAAAAAGTTTCATTTAATTTCAATGTTGATTAAAATATCGCATACATTTGTGTATTGGGGTGTGTCAAACAGAAATAAAACTATTTATAAAAACCTGAGGAGCTTCCCCTCTAAATCTAATATAAATTTTGGTTTCATTTAGTTTTCTAAAAATACAATTTATGTTTTTGAAATTGAATACCTCCAGATCAATGAACGCATTAAAACTGGATTACACCATTGTCAGATGGCTTAGGCACCCTAATATATCTGACGGCATGTTGTATCTACGTTTGTGTCCATGAACTCATGACAAACTCGAAAAATATCCAAACACATAAAAACAGAACTTATTTTTAGACAATTGAAGATAACGCAAGAAAATAAAACATAGCAAGAGAGAGAGAGAGACAAAGTAAAAATAGAAACAACTACAAAATCTATAGTTGTAGATACAACAAAGTAAGCTAGGATTACTCTTAAGGCAGAAAAATTTGTCAGGAAAATTAAAATTGAACTCTTTGGTCAGATTTATATTTTTTCAGGAAACTAATTTAGGCGTTGATTTTTATACCCTACAGAACTATGTTGTCAGGGTATTATAGCTTTGTAACGCCGCGAAATATTGGTCCTAGACCCACCTTTAAGTATACAGATCGTCATATCTCAACTAACTGAGTCGATCTAGACACGTGTCTCCGTCCGTCCGTCTGTCCATTATAATTTGTAAACACGATATAGGCCACAGTTATGGACTAATTTTCACGAAATTTTGCATGTAGGATGGGTTCTGGCCAATGAAGACCCCTATTGTTATACCCTCCACTATAGTATGGAGGGTATTATTATTTTGTCATTCCGTTTGTAACTCATCGAAGTATTCATTTTCGACCATATAAAGTATATATATTCTTGATCAGGATAAAATTCTAAGACGATATAGCCATGTCCGTCCGTCTGTTGTAATCTTCTGAAGGAATTGAGATAGGGAGCTGAAATTTTGCATACAGTCGTCTTTTGTCTGCAGGCAGGTCAAGTCTTTATCGGTCCACGTTTAGGCATAGCTCCCATATAAGGGTAGCCCCCAATTTTCTGTATTTTGGGGTTCTTGAGCGCGTTTTTTAACCGAATACGTTGAAATTTGGAACATTGAGTTCATCCACAAAAAATTATAAATATATGTCGACTTTTTCTGGTAGCCCCCATATAACGGTACCTCCTAATTTTCAGGTTTTGATCGTATTTTCCCACCGAATTGGCTGTAATTTAGTATTTTGAGTTCTTAGTAGGTACCAAATATCTTCACAAAAAATTATAAATATAGGTCCATTTTTTCGGATAGCCCCCATATAACGGTACCTCCATGTTCGAATTCAAACTAATTATGGAAGAAATAATGAGATAGGAAAAGTTTGGATTAAAACAAAATTGTTTAAACAAATTTGTTCCAAAAAAGAACCAAAAAAAAAAAAAAAGATTTTCGTGAAAGTTGCGTAGGGTATCATATACTCACTGGTTTATAAATAGTTTTAAGGACAAATACAGGAGTAAATTAAAAAAAGACAAAAATTTGAAGATCCAAATACAGACATAAATATTTTTTTTAGGGTATTCAACCCAATAATTGGCACTGGCTCTGGAAATAGAAATATTTTATCCAAAATATGTGTGTGTAAACACTTTCTACATTGTCATCATTATGTTACAAAATTTTAATAGATAAAAAAATGGGTTTCCCCCCTCCCCAACCCCCGTGTGAATGATTGGAGAATAACCAACCACTCTCAATTGCCCATTAACAGTAAAGTAAGTTATCAATGCCAAAATGTTAATCTTCTAATCAAAGGAAACATATCTCAAATCTTGGCTAAATATTTCGTTTTTTTATGCTCTTTAAAAAAACTGTGTTACGTGTTATGTCATTAAAATATTATCTACATTCGCACGATCAATTATTGTGAGCGTTGGTTATCGCACATTATGAGATATATAAGACATACCTACATACATACATACATACATACATACGATAGTACAACATATCTGTTTATGTTACAAAGAGAGCGACCGATACAAAATCCATCGATCTACTATAATTATTATGAATGTAAACGTTTCGATTGTGTGTTCGTTCGTTCCACTTTGTTCGTTTGATTGATCGTTGGCGTCTCACTGCAGTTGCTGGCTGAGGCCATTAAATCTGAATCGAAAACCAACCCCCCGCCTCGAAAAAAGAGATATCAAGCCTTGTTTATGTGAAATGTGTATCTTGTTCTCTTGAGTCGCTCTTTGAAATGAGCGCCAGTACTATTTTTTGGAGCTCTCCTTATGTCTCACATTCTCTTCTTTTGTTTCTTTTTTCTGCTTTAAAAACTGTATTATTGTGTGTTTTGTTTTTATCGTTATCTTTTTGTTTTTGTTGTTGCTTGCTGCTCAAGTAACCACAAAAACTCATGAATAATCATTGCCATGCATCTATGAAATGTGTGTTAAGAAGCTCGAATCAAACAAGCCACTGATTGGTGGTGTTCATTGGCAGCGAACAGAGTTGCCAAATAATAATAAATAATTTTTTTTAATTAATTTAGGCGTGCATTTTTTAAATATTTTTTCAAGATATTAATAAAGGTGTGGATTTTTTAATATTTTGAAAGACCATACTTAGACGTGGATTTTTTTAATATTTTTTGAAGAAATTAATTGTTTTAAATATTTTAAGGACCAACTATAGACATTGATTTTTTAAGAAATTAATTCAGGCGTGGATTTGTTTTAAAGTTTTTTTAGGCGTGGATTTTTCTAAATTATTTTTAGGGACCAACAACAGGCGTGGATTTTTTTATATTTTTATGGACCAAATATAGATGAGGACTTTTTTAAAATATTTTTAAGGTTGAAATTTAGGTGTGGATGTTTTAATTTTTTTTCAAAATATTAATTTAGGCGTGGATTTTTATACCCTACACAACTATGTTGTCAGGGTATTATGGCTTTGTGCAGCCCCAAGATATATTGGTCCTAGAACCACCTTTAAGTATACCGATCGTCATATATCGACTAGCTGAGTCGATCTAGACATGTGTGTCCGTCCGTCCGTCTGTCCTTAAAATTGTAAACACGATACAGGCCACAGTTATGGACCAATATTCACGAAATTTTGCATATAGGATGTGTTCTGGCCAATGAAGACCCCTATTGTTTTTGGTAAAGATCAGCTAATATTTAGGTGATGAAATTGACCAAATACTTAATTTTTGTTAGTTTTTCTGGTCTTTCCAGAGGCCGCAATTATGCATGCCTCTTTTGATAAAGATCGGTCAATATTTAGCGGGTTAAATGGACCCTGACTTTTGTGTGAAAAATTACAAAATTTGTATTCCATGTCGTATATATTTACCCCTGAAGGACATAGACCCGAGAAGTTGATAGTATATCCAAGAGGAGTAGTTGAATATTTACTGGTACTTATGTATTCAGATATTATTTAGTAACCCATTACGAAACTAGAGAAAATATATAGCTGATCGCTTTGAAATGCTCTATGAGGTTCCAGTTATGGTGAACGCCTAAAAATTTTCGGTGATGATCAGATAATAATTTTGGGATGAAATGGACCGACATTTTTTTGTGTTTTTTTGAGTCGATCTATATGCCAGAATTATAAATCGAACATCACAACACAAATCACGGTGAAGGGAATGTGGACAAGTAATTAGAAGCACTGTACTGAATATTAGTAATATTCGGAAAATAGGTCAGTATAAGGAAAAGGTGCTGTTGACCTCTAATTGGGAAAGAGGGAATAAAAATCCGAAGAAAGTTAGAGTTCCGTGGTAGTTGTGTAGGTTATCCTATTGTCGGCCCCGCCCGACTATACTACTCCGCTTACTGGTTTTAATTTTTAAACATTTATTTAAACGTGGATTTTTTTTTTTAAATATTTTTCCAAAAAATTAATTTTTAAATATGAAATTTAGTCGTTTATTTTTAAGTGGGATATTTATGCGTGCATTTTTTTAATAATTATAAGGACTAAATTCTACTTATAAGACTAGATTAAAAAAATATATTTTTTAAGGTCAGATTATAAGCGCAATATGTTAAAAATATATATTTTAAAACCTACCTATAAGCGTAGATTTTTAAAAAAATTTTTCAAACCCAACTTAAAAACGTTGAATTTTTGAAATAGTTTTTGAAGACCTATCCATAATCGTTGATTATTAAAAAAAAAAAATTATAAGCGGGGATTTTTTTTTAAATAATTATATGAAAGCCTGCTTATGTATTTTTTAATTATTTATAAATATTTTTTGAATGCCTAATTATAAGCATATTTTTTATTTAAAAATACTTTTGGAAGCCTACTTATAAGCGTATTTTTTTAAATAATTCAAAAATATATATTTAAAATAGTTTTCGTTCTATTTAATTAACCCTACGGTCAATAACCAAAAAAGTATACGTGGTACATTTGTACCCATCCAAAGATAGCTCGGTAACTCATTAAAAAATTGGACTATCGTGAGGTTTTTTGTTTTAAATTAGTCTATACCGATCTGATCTAGATGTAGGAATTCAAAATTATATATAAATTAAAATAATATATATTTAAATCCATGCTTACATGATAATCTATCTAAAACAATCATAGTAAATTCGTTATAGCTTTCGAGTGGGTTAAGCTTTTTAAGTTATTTTTATACCCTCCACCATAGTATGGAGGGTATATTAATTTTGTTTTTCCGTTTGTAACTCATCGAAATAATCATCTCCGACCCTATAAAGTATATATATTCTTGATCAGCGTAAAATTCTATGACGATATAGCCATGTCCGTCTGTCTGTTGTAATCACTCTAGCGTCTAAACGAATGGAGATAGATCGCCAAAATTTTGCATAGAGTCGTCTTTTGTCTGCAGGCAGGTCAAGTTCGAAGATGGGCTTTATCGGTCCGCGTTTAGGCATAGCTCCCATATAACAGTACCCCCCAATTTTCGGTATTTTGGGTGGTGAGCGTGGTTTTCAACCGAATACGCTGAAATTTGGTACATTGAGTTCTTTTTGGGTACTAAATGTCTCCACAAAAAATTATAAATATAGGTCCACTTTTTCTAGTAGCAAATTGGTATTTTGTAGTCGTATATGGTACCAAATCTCCCTACCAATGATTATTAATATTCGCCTCCATTTTGGGGTAGTCCCCATATATCCCCCTTTTTTATATTAAAATGGTTATCTGATTTGTTCCGCGTTTTGAGTTTGGTTCTAAGACTCTGATGTAATCATTTCACCTGCGGAGGATATCGAGATAAAAAAGTAGAACGTAAGGTTCGATAATGAACTATAACCCGCATTAAGACCTAGTCCCTGTATGGAGGTTCCAGACAAAGTGGACCGATCTTCGAATTTGAACTAAGATTGGAAGAAATAAAAAAAATGAACAAAGTTTGGATGAAATCTAAATTTTTTGAAGCGGATTTGGTCCAAAGAAACATAGGGTCTAGAATCGATATTTCAATTAGCCACAGTGTATAATTATCCATTAAAAATTACTTTTTTTATTATGGTTTACATAATCCCTTTTTAGAAATGTCGGTATAGGTCCACTTTTTGGTATGTTCCCATATTTTCATTTCTAGTATCTGTCAGTATATCTATGGGGGAGGGTATCCAAAGTTCGGCCCGGCCGAACTTAACGCTTTTTCACTTGTTTTTATTGGAATCTTATTTAGGTGTTCCCCAACGCCTCTGCAAATTTTTGTGGCCCTAGACAACATGGGACCATCAGGGCGATTCGTGGAAGTAAGAAACTACCTTGGTTTTCCTTTGGTATACAGGGACTAAAGCAATTATTATTGCTAATTCGCATTTTTAACATTATTTAATACTTTAAAGCGTTATTTAATGATATTTTATATATGTAAGCCAATTTAGGATTGTAATAAATCAGACTAATTCGATTATAGAAAAAGTTTCAGCCCAATATGAAGTATAATTGGAAAATTACGGACAATAATCGATGTTTTTGTCCCTGTATACCAAAGGAAAACCAAGATAGTTTCTGATTCCACGAGTCGCCCTGATGGCCCTATGTTGTCTAGGGCCACAAAAATTTGCAGAGGGGTTGAGGAACACCTAAATTAGATCCCAATAAAAAATAACTAAAAAAGCTTAACCCATTTCAAAGCTATAACGAATTTACTATGATTGTTTTAGATAGATTATCATTTAAGCATGGATTTTAATATATTATTTTAATGTATATATAATTTTGAGTTCCTACATATAGATCAGATCCGTATAGACTAATTTAAAACAAAAAACCTCACGATTGTCCAATTTTTTAATGAGTTATAGAGCTATCTTTGGATGGGTACAAATTCCTCAAAATTTGATCCAAATATCTCCATTATTAAAAATTTTACAGCATTTTTATTCAAAAAAAGGTACAAATGTACCCGGTTATTGACCGTAGGGTTAAAGTTAAACTCTAAAATTCCACAAAACGGCAATCCTCCCCCTACTTGCCATTGTTTTCATTTATTTGTTATTGTATTTCATTTTTAACACCTCTACTTCACCGCTTCCACAGCAAATTAAATAAATATATATATTTAGTATTTCATTTTCTGTTTTCTTTGCATGTTTTCTTGTTATTGTTATTGTTTTTTTGTTTTGTCGCTATTACCCATTAATGCCCCGACTACGTGGTGGGGCTTTTTTAATTAATACATATATACACATATATACAAAAGCACATAATGGACTTGTTTAATTTATTTATTTGCCTTTTAACTTATCACATAATAGCCAGCCAAAGCTATGTTTGTCTCTCGCTGCGTGTAGTTAAAACTTAACTCAACAATAGTTAAAAGTTGATCACAATTGAATTATTTGAATTAACTATTTGTTTTGCTGGTTCAACAAGTTCTCTAAATCATTTGCTGTTGTTGTTGCTGTTCATTAGAATTGTTTTTCCATCACAGTTCAAAATATTTTTTTTGTTCTTAAAACGCTATAAACGGGATACACACACTTTCCTCAAAAAGTTTAGTTAACCTTTAACATGTTTTTTCTTCTCTTTATATCAGTAATAATATAAGCCGGTTTAAAGAGTGTACATAAGTTTATCACGTGTACGATGAACTAGTTTCAGGGGGTTTGAGTTAAAGAATTTTGTAATAAAAAACAAGCAAAAGAATTTTAAACAGTTCTATTAAAACATGTCCATGGAACTAACTCCCAGAACTAATTTATGCGTTTTTATAAAATAGTTTTTAAATTTTTTTTCAAGTTCCGCATAAAGAGGTAGATGTTTTAAACTACTTTTTAAGCGACAAGCGTGCAAAGCCATACTCATATCATTTGGAAAAATAGAGGTTTTAAAAATACTTACTTACCTAGCTGGCTTGATACAGAACGGTTGTTCCATGAGCCGAGCCTAAAACAGATTTCCAAGCGCCTCGGTCTTGTGCGCATCTGCTCCAATTCGAAAGACCATGTACCGAGATGTTGTATTCTACTTGGTTTTCCATCTAATTCGTGGCCTTCCCCTTCTGCGTGAACAATCAGTAGGCTCGCTTTTATATACCTTTTGAGCTGGAGCATTCTCATTCATTCGCTCAACATGGCCTAGCCACCGTAGTCGCGGAAGCTCAATACGACTATGTAGATGTCCGCGTTTAGATTGTAAAGCCCATGGTTCATTCGTTGCCGATATTCGCCGTCGAAGAAAATTCTCTTTCGGAGAATTTTTCTCTCAAACACCCCAAGAGATGCCTCATCAGCTTGCGCGAGTACCCATGCTTCCACATAACAGCACGAGTAGTATCAGCGTCCTGTAAAGTGTGAGTTTGGTCTGGAGGGAGGTCACCTTGTCTGAATCCTCGTTCGGTATTAAAGGGCTCCGATAGGTCCCTTCCGACTTTAACTGCTGACCTTGTGCCATTTAAAGTTATAGTCGTATTAATTTTGCAGGAATTTCGAACGCAGACATGGCTTTAAACACCTCTGAACGGATAGGGCTGGAAAATGCGACTTTATAGTGGGGGAATAGGTGAAATTTGTCGATGTGTTTTTCGTGGGCTTTTTCCAGGATTTGGCGCGGAGTGAAAATCTGGCCAATGGTGGATTTACCAGGTCTGAAGCCGCATTGGTATAGTCCAATAATGCCATTGACCATTGGCAACTATCGTCTTGTCTCCTTTTTGTGCACAGGACACAGGATGCTGAGGTTCCAATCATTGGGCTTGCATGCCTCTAGCCAAATTGTACTAATCAGCTGGTGCATGGTCCTGACCAGCATCTAGCCACCAGTCTTGAATAGTTCGGCTGGTAACCCATCCGCTCCTGCTACTTTACTGTTCATCAGCCGATTAATTGCTATTCAGACCTCATCTTGGCTAGATGGTATACATTCTATACCGTCATCTCTTATTTGTTCTGGGGTATCTTCTTCTTCGCCACTATTTGATACCATAAGCTTTTTAAAATGCTCCTTCCAGATCCTCAACACGCTGTCAGAATCTGTCACCAGGTTTCCATCTTCATCTCTACAGGAAGATGTGCCTGCACCAAAGCCTTCGGTTTGGTGTTTTACTCTTTGGAAAAGTTTCCGGACTTCATTCTGACTCCTGTACATCTCGATTTGCTCACGCTCACGTTTTTCTTGTTCTTTCTTCTTTTTTCTGAAAACACGTTTCTCCTTTTCTCCCGATAATTCTCCATCACTTTACATGTTGCAGGATTGCCCTATACGCTGCGTTTTTCACATCGGTAGCATTACGACACCCTGATCGTATCATGGGCTTCTTGGTGGTGGTTTTTGGTACCCAAGTGTTGCTTTTGCTTCAGTTTGTAGGGAGTGGGCAATTCTATGCTTCAATACTATTATCGGGACAAGAAGTGCTTTCGCCGAGCAGGTGGGTAAGTTGAGCGGTGTAGGCTTCTGCTAACTGTTGGGTTTGCAGCTTTTCGAAATCGAGTTTCGGTGTTGTATTAGATCGCACATTTGCTGCTACATTAAGCCGACTGCGAACCTTGGCTGCTACAAGGTAGTGGTCCGAATCGATATTCGCTCCTCGAATCGATCGTACGTTTAATACACTAGATTAATGCCTTCCGTCTACCACTACATAATCAATTTGATTTCTCGTTGCTTGATCAGGAGATTTCCATGGTGGTCCTGTGTATATCGAGATGCTTGAACCTGGTGCAGCTAACAACCATGTTTTTTGCTGCGGCGACGTCAATCAACCTCATGCCGTTGTCGGATGTTTCTTCATGGAGGATGAATTTTCCGACGGTGGAGCCAAAAATATTTCCCTTTCCGATTTTTGCATTAAAATCTCTTGGCAGAATTTTAATGTCATGGCCAGGGCAGCGGTCATATGCTGCTTCTAGGCGCTCGTAAAATGTGTTTTTGGTCTGCTCATATTTGTTTTCGGTCGGAGCATGGGCTCAAAAAAGATTGATGTAAAAGAACTTGCTTTTATACGGATTATAGCAATTCGCTAATCTACTGGAGTGAATCTGGAGACGAGGTCTTTTATTCTCCTGTTAACCATAAGTCCGCAGCCGAATTCATGTCTCGTGGCAGCTATAATACAGGGCGTAATCATCTGATTTATTTACGCATGTCCCTTTCCATCGCATTTCCAGTAAGGCAATAATATCGGCTTTGTACTCTTGAGTACATCCACCAAAGCGAAAATTGGTCCGTCAATAGGATTGGTTGGCGTTCAAATTGATACCAATTATATTGTCGTATGGACTCGGATGTGGGAGTTACACTTAAATATTTACAGGTGCTTGTGTACTCAGATATTATTTAGTAACCCATTACCACACTAGAGGGCGGAATATAGCGCTGATCGCTTTTAAATTTTCATGAGGTTCCAGTTATGGTCAAGGAAAACGCCTATAATTTTCGGTGATGATCAGATAATAATATTGAGATGAAGTGGACCGAAAACTTATTTTTTGTGTGTTTTTTTCGAGTCGATGCCAATAACAGGCAGAACATCGGGCTAGAGGGACCAAATATCAGGAAGTATTGCCCAGATTCGGAATAAACATCAGCAGAAAATTAGAGTTCCGTGGTAGTTGTGTAGAGTATCGTATGGTCGGCCCCGTCCGACTATACTGCTCCGCTCACTGGTTCATAGTAGGTTGGGTTTTCCGAGTGTGGGCAACTAACCCGAAGGCTCAACCCATTTTTATAGTTCTTATGGGTGAACTCGCGGCACATATCAGCCCACTATTTCAACGGGTGATGAAAATAGCTACCCCAGGTGACACCGTGGGGAGGTCAGTGTCCACAATTGAGATGGAAGAGGGGCCAAGATAAGCCTTGACTTCGCCATGTTAAAGCCAATCAGAGCCGTTACATGGTAACTACCAACCCCCACATATACGTTTAAAAATCCAACCATATACACTGCTTATCATAACTATAGACGCACCCTTAATTCAATTGGTATGTTAGTTGAGAAATAAAATGGACCCATTAAGTTATTGTTCACAATAAAACGATCAAAAACACATATTATTCAACAAAAATAATTAATTTATTCTTTATGGTTTCGCCGAATTCTGCCCTTTCAAAATTGCTAGTGTTGCATAACTATAGACGCACTTTTACAAAATTAGAAAAAAATATTTTTTAAAACTTAAATAAAATAAAATAACTTTTATAAATAATGGGTAGGGCCTCCCTTATTTTGAATAAGTTCAAAAATTTTATCCATCACACTGTTGATCAAAATTATTCGCAAGTCTTCATCGATTGACCGCCATTCATCGATAATCACTTCTTGGAAATAAAATAATGTTTGGTATTGGCTGTTTTCTGCATAGACACGACGAGTCAAGATTCCACACATGTTCTCGATCGGATTCTGGTCGGAAATTTTAATATTTTTCGATTTTAACCTACTTGAGTATGGCCACTTTTATGAACTGGTTCGTTGTCCTGCTAAAAAACGAGTCCTTGATTGTTGCTGCTTTCCCAAAATGGCAATAATTTGTCTTCCAAGACTTGAACTTACTCCATTGAATTCATCCGACAACATGGAAATGTCAAATAAAGCATTCCGTGGCTATAAAATGTTCCCAAGGTGGCGGTTACCGAAATATCGTTATTTCTTAATACAATATTTCGGTGGCGGTTCCTTAATGGCCTTGGGAGCATTTTATAGCCATTATTTGACATTTCCATGTTGTCGGATGAATTCAATGGAGTACGTTCAAGTCTTGGAAGACAAATTATTGCCATTTTGGGAAAGCAGCAACAATCAAGGACTCGTTTTTTAGCAGGACAACGCACCAGTTCATAAAAGTGGCCATACTCAAGTATGGTTAAAATCGAAAAATATTAAAATTTCCGACCAGAATCCGATCGAGAACATGTGTGGAATCTTGACTCGTCGTGTCTATGCAGAAAACAGCCAATACCAAACATTATTTTATTTCCAAGAAGTGATTATCGATGAATGGCGGTCAATCGATGAAGACTTGCGAATAATTTTGATCAACAGTGTGATGGATAAAATTTTTGAACTTATTCAAAATAAGGGAGGCCCTACCCATTATTTATAAAAGTTATTTTATTTTATTTAAGTTTTAAAAAATATTTTTTTCTAATTTTGTAAAAGTGCGTCTATAGTTATGCAACACTAGCAATTTTGAAAGGGCAGAATTCGGCGAAACCATAAAGAATAAATTAATTATTTTTGTTGAATAATATGTGTTTTTGATCGTTTTATTGTGAAGAATAACTTAATGGGTCCATTTTATTTGTCAACTAACATACCAATTGGATTAAGGGTGCGTCTATAGTTATGATACGCAGTGTATTTGCTTCATAAATTCTCAAAAAATATTTTCTTTAATCCACGCTTAAAAATAAGCGTGCAAAAAATAGTTTTTAAAAATCTTATTCTAATACTAGGCCTCAAAAATATTTTTCTGAAAACCCACGCCTTATCTAGGCCACAAAAAATATATATATTTTTTAAATCCACGCCTAATACTAGTTCTGCAAAAACGACTCAAATATTTTTTTAAAGATTTTATAAAAATCCGAAAATAGGTTTTTAAATCCCCGTTTAAAGAATAAAAAAAATATATACCACATTGCGAATAGAGAAACATGGTAAGACAAGTAGACGAAATCTAAACCAAATGAAATAGAGAGTGAAAATGCGATTTAACATCGTGATATGCGTGATGAATGCAAAACGCCACAAAAATTATGACCATAACAACAGCATTTCGACATACCAATTGTGGCCAGATGTTGTACGAATGTGTGTGTGTGGATGTTCGCATACCTTAGTAGATATGTACGTAGTATGCACAAATGGAGATCCAATTATAAGTACATCATCCAGTTGCCCCCATCCCCATCTAAATATGACTATGAGTAATTGAATGTTGAGACATTAAAAATGCCTTCTATAAATCTCTCTATCTCCCTCCTCTCTTTTGATATTTAAGTATTAGATTTGTTTTCATAACATTTTCAATTTCATTTAAAGACACAAATAAATGTATTCTCTGTGTATTGCAAAAATCCACACACCCACATACACCCCCACCAACCACACAAAGAGACGACTAAAACCAGAAAAGAGAAAACAAATAATAAACACACAAACAAAACTTTTGCAGCACCGAACGAACGAACAAACGTACGAACTTGACTGACTTGTGGATTCGGCTGAGTAGTCTGTCGTAAGTAAATGAATGGTCGAATAATGAGGTAATTAAGTGCGAATAAACCGTAACGCAATGTAAGTCAAACAAACAAACGAACGAACAAATCGTCAAGCATATTAATACGAGGAGAGCAAATGAGAGGATGTTGCCGGAATGTATGTCGTTTGTTTGCATGTGTACGGTTTTGTTGTTGTTGTCGGTATAACCCCGAGTTAGTTCATTTCCTTGTTTATCGTTTGCAAAGCTGTTTTTGTGTGTTTTTGCAAAAAACAATTTTTTTTGTTGTTGTTTACAAATTGAAAGTAAATGTTTTTTTCATTCGTTCGTTTAGTTGGTTTGTTTTATACACTTGTCGCTTTTTGTGGTTGGATAAGTTGTATGTACAAGCATGTCAACAAAATGTTTATGAATGTCACAAAAGTGGACAAATCAAAAAAAAAAAAAAAAAAAAAGAAATTATGACCCAATTGCTTATCAAACTATATGGAAAGAAAATAAATTATTTGTTTTAAAAAAATATTTAACCCTCACATTCTTTAAACAAAATTCTCCTCCTCCTCCACAAATGGTCGAAAATGTCAATATTTATAAATCCGATATCAGGCGAATTGGATGTCCGATTTGAACCAAGCTTTGTACAACCTGTTGCCTTTACCAAGTCTAGATCAATTTTGAAGAAGTGGACACATTGGTCCACTTCTGGTACCCCCTCACAAAGGGTCAAAATTTGTAATACTTATAAATCCAATATCAGGCGAATGGAATGTCCGATTTGAACCAATGTTTGCGAAACCTGTTATCTTTACCAAGCCTAGCTCAAGTCCGAAGATTGGGCCCATTGTCCACTCATTCAGGGGTGGGGGAGGTACTCCCCACAAATGGTCAAAATGTTCAATATTTACAAATACAATATAGGCGGATAGAATGTCCGATTCGAACCAATTTTTGCACAACCTATTATCTTTACCAAGTCTAAATCAAGCCCGAAGATGGGCTCCATTGGTCCACTCATTCTCGTACCTCCCCCAAAAAGGGTCTATGTTTTATAAACATGTAAAGTTAATTTGAAGCGAATTGAATAACCGATTAGGTCAACATTAAATCCGAATCCTGCATGTAAAGCGAATAATGAAACCTGTGTTTTATTCCGAAGACCTCCGCAAATCATGGGCTGGGGTTATATATCTGTCGGTAACACGGACTGACACTTTTTTACTTGCTTATTTTGGATTCTGATCAGGTAGAAAACGACCCAAAACAAAATATATTATTGGACAAAGATTCGGACTATGATTTTTATATGAGCTATAGAATCTATTGTTTTTCTTCTAACCGTAAGATTTGTGCAATATAATTAAGTTTATATCTCTTTAAAAATACTTGTATGCTTGTAGTATTTCCCTTTTTTATTGGAAAATAAACAAAAAGGAAAAACCATAACCAACGAGTTTTTCAATTGTCCTAGAGCCAAACAAAAAAATCCACAAGAATGAACTATATAACTTTATTTAATATGCTTCGGAATGGCCAAATATGCATGTCCGAATATGCATCGGTTTGTTGTATGATTTGTTGTCATTTTAAAGGTAACTTCATAATGCCTCTCTCATAGAAGTCCTTCTCTCTATTTGAAAAAAATATATAGTAGTCGATAATCACAATCCTCTCTAGATGCAAATTTTTTATCATTATCCGGACTATACGACGGATGCATTAAAACTTCCCAACCAACCTTCCGAAATTTCTGGAGACTCACTGTAGATGTGTGTGGCCTAACGTTGTCCTGGTGGAACACGACACCTCTCCTGTTGGCCAATTCTGGCCGTTTCTGAACAATTGCTATCTTCAAGTGGTCGGGTTGTTGACAGTAGGGATCAGAATTTAGCGTTTGGCCATATGGAAGCAACTCATAATAAATAATCCCCTTCCAGTCCCGCCAAATGCATAGCAGAACATTCCTGGCCGTTAGTCCCGGTTTGGCCACCGTTTGAGGTGCTTTACCGCTCGTTGAAAACGATCGGTTTTCCCACAGGGTTATAGTATGTTATCCATTTCCCATGTTCAGTCTGGGTCTATCTCATTCCGTGTGACCAAGGCTTCGCAGGAAATTCGATCTATCCTATTTTTTCTGTTAATTGGTGTGGTACCCAAACATCGAGCTTCTTTTTGAATCCAGCTTTGTGTAAATGGTTTAAAACAGTTTTATGGTCGATTTTTAGCTCCAAGGCGACTGCTTTTATAGATATTTTCGACGACCGGCCTAATTGGTTTTTAACATCGGCCATTAGCAGTGTTGCCAAAACTTTCATTAAAAAATGCTAGATTTTGTTTAAAAAAATGCTAGAAAGTGCTAAAAAATTTAAAAAAGTGCCAAATAAAAGTGCTAAAAAGTTTATAGAAGGAATTTCGCTTAAAGCTAATAATGAAATCTGCATTTCTTAAAATTTGCTTGCAAACCCTGGAAATAATCACCTGATATCCTATTTATTCATAACCAGAATACAATTTTATGTCGATATAGCCATGTATATATAGCTCGCAATATTGAAGACAGATCTTTGAAATTCTGCACATTGCTAATATTCCTAACGTGGTATTGAAAATGGGATATATGTGTCCTTTTTAGGGTAGCCCCAACCGAATTAGCTATAATTATATATTTTGGATTTTCATTGGAAACAATCAAAAAAGTGCCAGACGGTGTTGCTGACAGATATATACCCCCATCTTATGGTTTGCGGAGGTGTTAGCTTTACATAAGAAATATGTTTTTATCAAAGAAGTTTCGGATTTAATGTTGATAAAATTTTATAAACTACTGGGTCCAATCTTCGGAATTGATACAGGGTTGGTATAGATAATATACCAATGCAATAATAATTCGCCTGATATTGCAAATTTTGACCATTCGTGGGGGACGTACCAGAAGGAGTGGACCAATGGGTCCCATATTTGGAAATAATGTAGACTAATTTAATCTAGACTAATTTACAAATATTGAAAATTTTGATCATTTGTGGGTAAGGTATCAGAAAAAGTGGACCAATGGTTCCCATCTTCGGACTTGATCTAGGTTTAGTAAATAGGTTGTGCAAGGTTTGGTTCAAATCGGACATTCCATTCGCCTGATATTGGATTTACTAATATTGACAATTTTGAACATTTGTGGGGGAGGTACCAGAAGGAGTGGATCAATGGGTCCCATCTTAAAATTTCATCTATTCTTTGTAAAGGTAATAGATTGTGCAAAGTTTGGTTCAGATCGGACAGTCCATTAGCCATTCTGAAACGGATTTGGTCCAAATAAACATGGGGTCTAAAACCAATATTTCGACGAGGCACATTTTCACCGTGTCAAAATATATACATATATATACCCTCATTAGCCATAAGGCTGAGGGTATACAAAATCTGCCTACCAAACCTCAATTATTGTGTTGTTTGATGACTTTAGGCACCGTATTCAACCGAATTGATTTTAATTTGATATTTTGGATTCTCATTAGGCTGGGAATCTCCATACCAACTATCAATATTGGGCCGTGTTTCGGGGTAGCCTCCAAAGAGTGGTCGGGGACATTTTTTAATAGAATTGATTGTAATATCACATTGCGCGTAGGCTTCGGAGGCTGGCTTAAAGTACCGACCCATTTTCGGTATTTTGAGGGGTTTAGCCGTATTCTCTGGGCCCTGTAGGGTAGAAAATATTTATGCCGACAATTTCTATATTTGATCATATACTCCATATACAATTTCCGTCCGATTTTTAAATCCTTTTCCCACCGAAGAGGCTGTAATTTAAACAATATATTTGTCGAAATTTTTCGAAGTTGGTCCATTTTTTGACATAACTCCCATATAAAGTGAGGCGTGACCAATTTTTGGTACTATGAAGTGGCTATAATTTGACATTCTATAATTTAGGTTCATGATTGTTTTTTTTTTATTTTCCCAAATAAACAACCTAATACCAGACAATGTCACAGTCACCATATGGAGTACCGAACCATGTTTTAAGAAAATTTTAATAAACTACGTGGCGCAGGGTGGTGTTAAACATGGTGTTTATGACAATTTCGGCCGTGTCGGGTTTTTTTACTTGTTCGCAGATATACTGTCACTTTTTTAACATTAAAAATAAAGCTCATAGCGTGAAACATAAAAAATTCAATAGGTCTAAGTGGAATCGAAAAACGGCAAATTTTTTGGTATAAAAATTTGAAAATATCCAGAAAAAATAAAAAATGCCAAAAAAGATGCTAGGTGCTAGATCAATTTTTTTGGTGCTAAACGAGTTTAAAAAGTGCTAAATCTAGCACTAAAAGTGCTAAATTGGCAACACTGGTCATTAGTCAGAGGAAATTTTAGTTCCTTTAGATGATTTAAGATAGGTCTGTTCAACCGAGTTCGTTCTAATTTCATATTTTGCGTTCTCATTGTCATAAGAATATTATTATTATCAGTGGAACTACCCAAATTTCGAACTACCCCTGTCCGAAGGTTCAGCCCCTTTATAGGTATTTTGATAGTTCTGTGCGTATTTTCCCATCCGAAGTGACTTCATTTTATATATATCGAAGGTCCTAGACCAATTTCCGATCCTAAGTGTCTGCAGTTTGGTATTTCGTTCTTTCTTGGCCACAATTTACCATATATAAGCTCCGATCGAGTTTAGATATTTTGAATGCCGCCCACCTCATGGTGGAACTCTCGCATAACCACCGTGTACAACTGTTTAAACTTACCAATCCCCCAATTATAAACCAATAAATCTCTCATATAAATTATCTTCTTGTTCCAAATAGTGTGAGAAATAATAAACTAAAAACCCCCGAAAAAAAGGCCTCGACCCATTTTATTTAAATTTAACCACAACCTCCCAAAAAAATATTGTGGCGTTAAAATTGTCATGGTTTGTTATCAATAGTTTATAACAAACTATTCCCACAGTTATCACCAACGTCGTCATCATCACGACGATATCGATAAGCAGGAACTTGTACGGAGTGGCTGGCTGTTTGTTTATTGTGGTTGTTGGTTGGTAGGCTGCTCCTCTCTGCTTATCATCATCGTCGTGGAGAACCTCTTAGTATGCTAATCGTAAATGATTCTTATCGCCACACTTTTAACACACACATTGTTTTAATTTTTAACAAGCCAATGAATGTGTGTGTATGTGCGTGTGAAGTTCGTTGACTCGCCGTAGAAATCAAATCAAAATAAAAGTTTACAATAAGAAGGCGGTTAAAGAGAGGAATATGTCAACCGGCTGCTTAACACAGTCCCAAAAATTATATATACCACACACATAACGACATACTTATTTACGTATTCATTCACGCTAATGATCTAAAGGCGTCGTTAATGATCACGCTAATTATTATCCATCAAAAAATCATTTGCCCACTAAATAAAAGAAAAAAATGGAAACAAAATCATTTCAAATATTTTTCTCTCTTCTCCAGGGTTTTCGGTTCGTTTTCAGAAATAAATTAATTGAAAAACGACCAAACGACAAGCAACAAAAACAAAAAAAAAAAAAACAACGAAGCTAACAATGTGCCACAGAGGCATTCAGAAGTGGCTACGAATTATATCCGATAAAAATACCACAAAATGAAAACAACGCCAGCAACAACAACCACATCATCGACCAAATTAACATACAACAAAACACCGATATAGCAGATAGTACAACAGCTACAATAACAACAAGAAAATCAAAAACAACATCAGAAATAAAAACACATCACACAAAAACTTGTCGAGTGTTCAGTGAGAAGACCGAAAAAAACCTAAGAGATCCACGATAACAAAAAACAACAACTACACCAAAACAAAAAAAATGAGAAAGAGTTGTTCGTTAAGGGAGCAAGACTCCCAGAGACTCCAACAACCATCCATCCAACTGTGAAGAGATTTAATGAAAACGAAAATAAAGAAATCTTAACCGCAAATCCATAATTTTAACAATAACAACAACAATGAATTATACACTGAATGACCAGAAGGCGGCTGGCTGACAGACAGACAGACAGTCAGGACGGTCAGATAGTTCAGCCAACCAGCCACAAAGATGGGCAATGTACGGTCGTTATACGGTTAAGTGAAATACCAACTTGCAATCCACTAAAACCTCAATCGAACGAACTACAACGCCAGCCATAATCGCTGGGCTGGGAAATAATAACAAAAACAACAACAAAAGAAATCTGATGTCTCTAATTTTATCATCGTCAACAATTGAATGAAAAAAAAAATATTTTCATTTTTGTTTTTGGAGGTGTGCGTGTGTGTCTGTATGATTGTGCACAAAAATCATACAGACACACACTAGTGGTTAAATTATCATCGGGGTACTGTGGTACGCAAAATAATCGGAAAGTAATATAACCTTATGGGAACTATAAACAAAGAAAGTCTCCTAAAGATAGCAGACACTTCGAGAGAAAATAACTTTCCCAGGCTTCCTGAATAGAGCAGAAGAGCCTTGTAAAAGAAATGTATAGCTACCGTATTAGTTGAAGTAAAATCCCGACTTATTGCTGAGATATTTATTATTGTTAGGCCTCAAAAAAATTGTCTTTAAACAAGTATAAAAGTGACAGTCGGTGTTGTCTACAAATATATACCCTCACTCAATCTATGGTTTGCGGAGGTCTTCGAAATTACACACAGGTTTTGTTATTTGCATTATAAAAGGTAGAGGAGAGGGGCACCTTTTGAACGGGGGAACTATTAAACAGCGCTCATAAAATCTTGGTTTACATTTTTTCCGACCCGCTACCATATTTTTGTATATGACAATCTTGTTCTTTATCTGCGTAATTATTGTGCAGCCACAAGAGTTTGTAACGCCGCGAAATATTGGTCCTAGACCCACCTTTATGTATACCGATCGTCGGCCCAATGAAGACCCCTATTGTTTTTGGTAAAGATCGGTTAATATTTAGGGGATGAAATGAACCAAATACTAAATTTTTATCAGTTTTTCTGTTCGCTCCAGAGGCCGCAATTATGGCCCAAACATCTCGAATTTTTACATGGAGAAGGGGATTGAGCCAAAGAATAAGCATGCCTATATTTATAAAGATCGGTCAATATTTAGGAGGTCATATGGACCCTGACTTTTGTGTGAAAAATTACAAAATTTGTATTCTATATTTATTTCAGAAGAATATAGACCCGAGAAGTTGATAGTATATCCAAGAGGAGTGGTTGGCCTTTAAATTGATACCAATTATATTGTCGTATCTACTCGGATGTGGGAGTTACACTTAAATATTTACAGGTCCTTACGTATTCTAATATTATTTAGTAAACTATTACCACACTGGAGGGTAGAAATATAGCGGTGATCTTTTTGAAATTTTCCATGAGGGTTCAGGTATGGTCAAGGATAACGTCTATAATTTTCGGTGATGATCAGATAATAATTGTGGAATTAAGTGCACCGAAAACTTATTTTTTTTTGTTTGTTTTTTAAGTCGATCTACAGGCCACAATTGAAAGCTCAACATCACAACATAACCCACGGTAAAGAGAATCTGGGCAGCTACAGCCCTCGCCTACTGAATGTTATAAATATTTGTTGACATCTAGTTGGTCTAGAGAGTGCAAATATCGCGAAATATTGACCAAGCTCTGAATATAGAACCATAGAAAGTTAGATTTTCGTCGAAGTTGTGTAGGGTATCATATGGTCGGCCCCGTCCGACTATACTGCTCCGCTCACTGGTTTAATTTTCGAAATTTTTTTGTATATATTTTTTAATAAATAAATGCATTTCTGATATGTTTGAATAAAATACATTTATATTTTAAAATAAATACTGCAAAAAACCAAGCCGTTCAAAAATGTCAAGCCTTCTTCCCTTAAAACAGCAATAAAATATTTATATCGAGCTTAAGGTATGTCATATGTATATTCATTGTAAAGGTTACATATGTACCTATTACATGTTTATAACATATCGACACTTTGTGGGGGAGGTACCAGAAGGAGTGCACCAATGGGTCTCATCTTGGGTCCCATCTTCGTTGTGCTAAGTTTGGTTCAAATCGGACGTTTCATTCGCCTAATATTGGATTTAAAAATATATCGATAATGTTGCCTATTTGTGGGCGTGGTGCCAGAAGGAGTGGACCAAAGGACCACTATAAATAATAGGTTGTGCAAAAATTTGGTTCATATCATTCGCATGATATTATAAAATTATTTTTAGCTCAATTTTGACCGATTTGTGGGGGAGGTGGCAAAAGGAGGAGCCCCATCTTCGAGATTGAACTAAGTTAGGAAGCAATATTATTATGTGCATAGTTTGAAAGAAATCATTTGCTCCCATCGAGAGTTGTCGTGTTCATCAGCTGGTCAGACAGACAGGGGGACGGATGATGGACATTTATAAATCGACCCAAAATTGTCTGAAACGGATAAGGTTCAAAGATAAATGGGGTCTAAAACCAATATTTCGATGAGGTACATTTTTGCCGTATCAATCTAATAAGGGTATATACACACCCTCATTAAGCTGAGGTTATGAAAAAATATTCCTTTAAAATACACACTACTACATCCTTAAATAAGGTGATGGCATGGCATGGTGAATTTTGCCCTGGAGAAATCAAATTCGCAAACTACAGATCCTCTGATTAAAAATTCGGCATAAAGAGCATGACAAAAATGACGCACGAATAGTTTTTTTTAAATAGTTTTTACCTTACTAGATAACATATTTCTGCCACTTCGTAATGCTAAAAACCAGTGAGCGGAGCAGTATTGTCGGACGGGGCCAACCAACACAACTACCACTGAGATCTCAGTTCCTGCGGATATTTATCCCAAGCCTATTTTGCGATATTTTCACCCTTTTGACCGATTAGAGGTCAACAGCTGCTGTGTGACAATTTTTCCGAGTCATGTTTCTTCGGAGTAAAAATTACACCCTAAGAGTCAAATTTCCTTATTTTACCTACAAGCGTGTCTTAGAACTTCAAAATGCCGAAAATTCCGAAATTGATAATTTTCCGTAGGCAAATTGTCTACCCAACGAGAATCCAAAAAAATATATGCCTATAGTCCCCATTATACCGAATAATGGAGGGTGCCGTTTTGAGGGCGCTAACCGAAATCTGCGACTTATATCGATATTGTTGGTAGTGAGCCTTATTAACCAATGAAAAAGCAAAATATGAAATTACAGCAATTTGGTTCAATATGTGCCCAAAATCTGGGCAATACCGAAATTAGAGAGATAACCTGATATTGGGGGTAGTGAGATTTTGTACGCAATACGGACCCAATATATCAAATTACTACCAATTCGGTTGGAAAACGTTCCTAAAATCCCATATAGCGGTCATATATGTACACACATCCCCATTATAGGTATTTTGATGTTCCTATCAACACAAGATGTCTGAATTTTGGCATTCCGGGAGATTGGTGTGTAACAAACATTTTCAATATAAGTCCAAGTTGTTATATATCCCCCAATTTTCCAGACCTAGTTTTTTTACTTGTTTTGTTTGCTCCATTCTCCTAGTTCCTTTGACTTTCTGCCGTCGTCATCATCATCAGCATAGCTTCTGATGATAATCATCATCATTGCGTTTCATTTTCACAAAAAGCAAACAAAAAGAAAAAATAACAAAAGTAATCCAATTAAATAGTTGTGTGTTATGATTCTTGGCTGGTTGGCTCTGTTAGCTGCCGCCACAGTCGTTTATTGTTTATCACTGCTGCTGCTG
Organism: Musca vetustissima; assembly: GCF_032173495.1. NCBI lineage: Eukaryota > Metazoa > Arthropoda > Insecta > Diptera > Muscidae > Musca > Musca vetustissima. The sequence goes on along the minus strand of NW_026878410.1, from coordinate 113,670 downwards.
CCGCTATTTGCTACTGTTGTTTTTGTTGTTGCTGTTGCCGTTTGCTATTAAGCATTTTTCAAAGATACTTGTTAACAGTTTCATGCCTGTATGAATGCATATCTGTGCGTCTGCTTGTCCGTCCCTCTGTCTTTCTGTTTAGTTGTCGGTTTCATCTACTCTGTGCACCACACACTATGATTATGGTTGGTATCTCTCTTTTTGACTTTTGTTCACAAATAAAATTTGCAATAATCATTGCTCTTCTCATTGGGTTTATATGTATGTATGTATGTATCTAAGTATATTTGTTGTTGTTGTTGCTTTTCATTTCAAATGTAGAATAAATCGTAGCCAACAAACGTCTGGCTGAATACTCCTCCGGCCTGAGTGTGTGTTTAACCATCAACCACTGAACTCATACAAATCATTTCGTTTAGTTCTCGTTGTTGTTGTTGTTATTGCAACAAACTTGCAAACTCATAATTGCCAGTTTCGTATTAGCTGTTTTTCTATTCAATTCAATTATCATATCAGCTGATCTAAATTAGATATAAACGGATTTATATTTCTTTGACTTATGGTTGAATATAGTTATTTTATAAAACAAGCAAAAATAAACCGGCCGGTACAAGCCTTTTTATAACCCTCACCACGAGGTGGCGGTAAAAATGCTTAAAATCAATCGAGATTTTTATATAGGCGGGCTATGTTCCGGAAAAATATTGCCAAGAAAAACGAAATATAAAACTACAGATATGCAGGTTGAAAAATCCGGCTAGGGCCTTGAGCATACCGAAAACAAATTGGAGACCATTGCGCTTTGTAGAAAGAACATATTAACCCTCCAAAGAAAAAAATATAGTCCCTGTGTTTGGAAAAATTTCCTAGGACCATCAGAATACCTATAAAGGGGACTAGACCTTTATATGGAGATGTATACAACACTTAATGATAACAGTAAAAATAATGTTATGTTCGTCCGGTTCGGACTCTTAATTCATTGTCTACCAGGAATTACTTTTTATTCTTTGTGAGAATGCGAAAATTACAAATTACAGAAACTCAGTTCGGAAAATGTTGGTAAGACCTTGAGCATAACGTACATAGAGACTATGCCAAAATATGAAGTTTTACTGAAATTTTATTTTCAAAAGAAATTATGTCCCCACTAATTATTTGGTATACCAAATTGCAGCCCCAATTAGTGTGAAAATGTTCCCAGGGTCATGAAAATGTCTATGAGGGCTATAAAAAAAATTAACCAATTTTGACTAATTTCTGTGACGAACTTTGTTGCCTAGCAGTAATCCTGAATGCAAAATTCTATTAGAAAATAAGCCTGGACCATAAAAAATGCCTACCATATTGTACAGATTTTTACACAGTTTTGTACCCCCGAAAATTCGAATTTAGTCTATCTTGCCTAGCAGTAATCCTGAATGCAAAATTCTATTAGAAAATAAGCCTGGACCATAAAAAATGCCTACCATATTGTACAGATTTGTACACAGTTTTGTATCCCCGAAAATTCGAATTTAGTCCTATCTAATTAATCGGTTGAAGACCCACCAAAACGTAGACCTATATTGTTAATTTTTGGTAAGGAGCTTTGAAAACCACTGAGAACGCGAAAATAAAGAATGTAATAGAATGAATAACGTGTCAAAAACCCTGAGTGTACCGAATATTGAGGGGGTACCGGTAAGTAGAGATTTCAACAAACGCTGAACCGATTTTTATAATATTTGGTTGGTAGATTTCCTACCTAATCAGAATCGATAATATCAAGTTATAGCCAATTTTTTTGAATACACATGTCCAAGCTCCCCAATTTCAGACATTTCACAGTTACCAGTATTTCGGTAATATTAGTTTGGGTAAAAAGAAATCCATTATTTTTATATGAACTATAGGACTTTATTTAACATGTTTGGAATGTCCGATTTGGGCCAAATATGCTCCGTTTTGTTCCCATTTTAAAGGTAACTTCATAATGCCTCTCTCATAGAAGTCCTGCTCTCTATTTGCAAAAAAACTCTGGTAGTCGATTTTCACAATCATCCCTAGATATTAACTTTTTATCATTAAAGAAATATTGCAATGCAAGAAAAATATGATAATTGCTTGGTGCCAAGTCTGGACTGTATGGCGGATGCATTAAAATTCCCCAACCAAGCTCTCTAAGTTTCTGGCGAGTCACTGTAGATGTGTGTCGCCTACCGTTGTCCTGGTGGAACACTACACCATTTCCTGTTGGCCAATTCTGACCGTTTCTGGTCAATTGCTATTTTCAAACGGTCCAGTTGTTGACAGTTGAGATCAGAATTTAGCGTTTGGCCATGTGGAAGCAACTCATAATAAATAATCCCCTTCCAGTATCACCAAATGTATAGCAGATCCTTCTTGGCAGTTAGTCCTGGTTTGTCCAAGCTTTTTCGCACAGGGTTATCGTATGTGATCCATGTATCATCCATCCGTTTAAGAAATGTGTCTCTCTCATTCCGTTTGGCCAAGGCTTCGCAGATGGTCCATCCATAATCGATTTTCTTTTCCCCAGCCTAATATATTTGGTAGGGAGATTTTGTACCCAATGAGAACCATGTCCAAAATCCTCAACAATATAGGGTATCGTTATATGGGACATACCCTGAATCTAAGACCAATATTGATAATTTTTGATAGAAAGTTATATGAGAGCAACCCTAAAAGGCTAATATTGGTAATTTTTTGTAGAAAATTGGGTACCCTATGTGAACCCAAAATGCTAAATAAGAGTCATTTCGGTTCAGAAAGGAAAAAATCGCCAATATTGGAGGGATCCTTAATATGGGAGCTATCCCGAAATTTAGGTCAATGTTGGTTATTGTTGGTTTGGGAAGATTTGCAGCCCAATGAGAAACCCAGATATCAATTTAGTGTAAATTAGGTTGAAAACAGTGTCTACGGATAAGGTTCGGTTACATGGGTGATATACTAAAATGTCAACTAGTAGCAAATCTCTGTCTGAAATAATGCGACGTCTGTTGTGATTTGAATAGACAAACAGCTCGACATGTCTGAATCGTCTTCAAAATCTTACTCTTATAGGGTCTCCGGTGAATATTTCGATAGATTATAAACGGAATGACAAATTAAACTTCATAAACTAAAAAAAAAATAAAAGCGCCAGACCAACGTTTAGCTCACGCAAATCAAACTACTAAAAATTAACAGCATTAAGAAGGCAGTGGCGGCTTTGTTTTTGTTATTTCTTTTCTGTACGTTTTGTTTTAGTTTTTTGTCTTTTTTTTAATGAGCCAACAGCAGCGAAAACACCTTCTCATCATAAAGAATTAAGAGCCAACAACGGCTACAACAACGACAACACCCCATGTTGATATCATAACCAAAATGTGAATAACAGCGACCAAACAAAAAAAAAACAACAACCATATGTTGGATTTTTGGTTTCTTCTATATAAAAAATCAGCTCTAAATAATAATTATTGGACCCTGTAGACGGACTCTATTTTTTATCCATTCAAACCTTTTTTGTTACTCAAACCTTTGTACCCATATCTACTTTTTATACGGCTATATAACACTGAGCAAGAAGAAGAACAAGCATAACAAGCAAATATAGTGTAACCCAAAACAACACCAACAACAAGAGTACAGATATTTTTCCATGGGCCTTGTGGAGGGGGACGCAAATTGTGCGGCACTCTTTAAGCAAATAACTTGTGTGAGAATATATTTTCTATATGGATGGGCTCTTCTTTTTTTTTTTTTGCCTGCTTGCTCCAAAACTTCTTCTCAGTACCCCCATTCTCTTGCCCTTGTACTACAACTACTTGGACTGCTGCTGCTGCTCTTCATGCACCTACTTAGTTTCATCACATCAAGCGAGCAAGCAAGCCAACACAACTTTCCCCTTTCGTCTGACATCAAACAAACCCAACCACCGACAATGAAAACCGAAAAAAACACTATACACAACACTCAGTGTGCCGCTTCCATAAGTATGTATGTACGGACATACGTACGTACATGCCATATTACGACGAAACATTCGTATTTTCGTATCGCACATTTTTCTGTGATACATACACAAAAAGTCGGTCGTTCGACGTCTGTCGGTTGATTGTCAGCCATTTGAACTGAACTGAACCATACTGAAGTATAGCAAAATAAAATGAACTGTTGTTTAGGTGGTTTGTTGACTTGTTTATGGCAGAGACTCTACTCCAATCTCGCACTCGCGAGTTCTCTCACTCTCCAACCTTAAATTATGGAGCTCTCATTTTCCATACACAATAAGTTTATTTGAGATACATAGGGGCCTTGCTGTTGTCAAAACTCTTTTTGTTTTATACGGTAATTTGTCTTACTCTCATATATCTCTTCTCATTTTAAAAAATCCATTAAATGAGCAACGAGCACAAACTAACAGATACATTTATGAAATGTCAAAGAAATGTATCTCAGATACAATATCTACGAGAATTCTCTATACTCTGAGCATATTACCACACTCCCTCTCTATGTTATTTCTCTCCCTCTCTCTCATTGAATTGTATAAAAATAATAATCTTAATAATAAAAACAATAACAACACAACCACACTAGCCACACAACATTGCTATGGGCACTGTGTTTTGTGTGTTCTCATCATCGTCGTCAACACAAAATGCAAACAATAAACAAAATAACAGGAGCAGCAACGACAATAACAACAAAATAGCCCCAAACAAATAATCTCTGTGTGTTGTTGGGTGCGTATGTGTGTTGGAGAGCATGCAGTGCACATTCCGTGTGTTTGTGTTACAATTTTAAGAAGTGTTTTTAGCACTCATTCGCTCACTCACTCACTCATTTTTTTTGTTGATTTGTTTTTATTTTGAGGTTGCCATAATTTGTTTGTTACCTGATAAACAATAACAACAACAAGCAGCTAAAGTGATAGCGCCTATCTAAGATTATATTTCTGCAATGTTGTTATTTTGTTGCTTTTTTATTTTATTTTTATACTTATGCATGATTTATCCCCGTTATGATCTAAATTTATATACCATGTCAATCTGTGGGATTTAAATAGAAATAAATAAAGAAAATGATTCACAGTTAGATATGAGAAAATTGAGTTGCTTTAAATGATAATCATTAGGATTATTTTTGAAATAAAAAAGTTAATTTACTAAAAAATTAAACGAAAAACACACGGCATATTATCTTAAAGAATTCTAAAAACATGTTAATTGCGAAATTTGGTATAAAGTCCGTGGCCTTTGTCGTAAATAATTTCCTATACATGAATGGGAAATTTTCATTTAGTTTTGTGGGGAAAATTCTTCTTGGGAAATTTCTTCTTTTGTGGGAAATTTCTATAAAAAATTGATAACGAATTGAATAATCAATCTTGATTCTTTTTTTTTTTTTTTTTTTGAAAAAAAAATTGCGTTTATTCGATTTTAAAATTCTGATTTTTCTCATGATATGATTTTTTCGGAGTTTTCTCATGATAGGAAAAAATTAAAAACTAATATAAAATTGAAAATTAGAGCGCGTCGTCGGACAACTTCCTCTGGTCGCTGCCCCAAAAATGGTAATGGGAATATAAACCTCGTTTAAATAGAATGATGGCTGTATATTATGTACATGTTTATATATGTGTGATTCTTGAAAAATTATTTTTATTAACCAGAGAGCAATTCTCCTAATATCAGAACCACAAAACGTGGATCGTTATTGACAACGCTTGGAAATTTATAAGAGACTATAACCAACGTGCACATTAATTTTGGGGTGGGGGCTGTTGGTTCAATATTAAATGTGCATTGCAGAAATTGATGTTTCGTATGCGTACGATCCTAAAGCGGGACAAATATTGATTCCATCGTGTACCAATTAGCGAATATCTGGAGTTATCATTATATGAGGAGCTATGCCTAAGTGAGGACCTATATAGCTAAATTTCGAACTTTATTTTTTCGTTTTGTATCTCAATCCCATCTTTCACGCTAAATATTAAAAAAAATCGGATAGTATCATTATATGGAGGCTATTCCTAAATTCTCGAATCTACAAAGTATAGAATGACTACAGCTGATGGCTAAATCGTCTTAGAATTCCATACTTTGTATACTGACGTGGAAAAAATCACTCACAACTATGTTAATATAAAAAAGCGAATTTCGTTGAAAAACGCGCTCAAAATACCAAAAAATTGGGGGACTTCCCAAAAAGTGGACCAATATTTATACTTTTTGGCAGGAAGATTTAGTGTCCTATTTGAACCTAAATTACCAAATTACAGCGATTTCGATTGGAAAATGTTTTCAAAACCCCCGAATATACCGAAAATTGGGGGTACCGTTATATGGAGGCAACACGAAAAAGTGGACCTAATTTTATCATTTTCAGTGGGCATATTTGGTACCGAAATAATCGGACATTCCATTCGCTTATAATGGATTTATAAATATTGATATTTTTGACCATTTGAGGAAGAGATATCAGCAGGAGGGGACCAATGGGTGTCATCTTCGAAATTAATCTAGGTTTGATAAATATATTAGGTGGTATTAAGTTCGGTTCAAATCGGATAACCCGTTGACATAATATTATAAAATTATTTTTTTCTACGATTTTGACCAGAAGGAGTGAATCGATAGTTCCCATCTTTGAACTTGAACTAAGTTCAGAAGAAATAGTTACTCCCTTCGAGAGGTATGGTGCGCACCAGACGGCCAGACAGACGGACTAACAGACTTAAAAAAAAATAGAACTGGAATTGTCCTAATATTAGGTTGGGGAAAAATAAATACATAATTTTTTCGGCAGATGGCTGTACTGACAATCCTCCCTAGATGCCAATATTTTATCATTAAAGAAATTTTGCAATGCCAGAAAAATATGATAATCGCTTGGTGCCAAGTCCGGACTGTACCACGGTTTCTGGCGAGTCACTGTAGATGTGTGTGGCCTAGCGTTGTCCTGGTGTAGCCCTGTTCAACCATGGGAACTGGTGCCCTTGTTTACATGTATAAAAAAAGTTCGTTCTCTGCGTTCTATTTTAGTAAGTCAGTTCATATGGCGGTTTCTCATTTGTTCTCTGAGAATTTTTTCGTTGCACACCTCTATCCTGGTGGAACACGACACCTCTACTGTTAGCCAATTCTGGTCAATTGTAAATGTTTTAAAACAGTTTTATGATCGATTTTTAGCTCCTGGGCGATGTTAACATGCCGATGATTTTATCGACATATTCGACGACCGTCCTACCTGTGCGAGGTGCATCTACAACATCAAATATTCCTGAACGGAATCTATAAAACCAAAATTGCACATAATTGGCTGTTACAGTATCGGAACCATAAACACCATTCACAATTTTAGCCGCTTGGCTTACATTTTCGTCTTTGTCAATGAAAAAAATGAAAAAAGTTCCGAATTTTCTCTTTTTTCACTTCCATTTTTAACACACTGTAACTCACAACTGAATGCACCAAACAAAAAACTGCAAATTAATGTTTTTAATGCAAAATGTCACCCTTCCAACGAGCATAAATGTGAAATTGTTTGATCGATACTTTACTAGAAATCTATCAGTACAGCCATCTGCCGAACAAATTATGAATTTCTTTTTCCCAAGACTAATATTTAAACTAATTGACATTAAAAAAAATCTTCGTAAAAAATGCCTGTAATCCTCAGGCCGTTTTATAATTCCTAAGTTAAAAAAAAATATTTTAATTTCTTATTGCCCCACAATCTTCTTTTGTCTAAACTAAAAATATTAACTTCCTATTTTTAAATTGTGGGTGATTTTCCAAAAAACAATCTTATCTGTATAAATCACAGACATGTGGACAGATATATCTGATGAAAAAAACCCAGTACTCTTGGTGTCAAAATAGGCTGGTGATATTTTCCCAAACAAGTGGCTAATAAGTTCTTCTATACTAAAATAGCACAATCAGTTAAAGCAATTTGCTAGCACAGCAAACAAAAACAATTAAATAACAATCAAACCAATAGCTTCCCATTCTCCAACACGTACTCTTATATACATATATAACCTCATAATCCTGTCCTTTAAAAATCAATTTAATAGAACTGCTAATAAAAACAAACAACCAAACAACGATTCATGTCCATTCAAAATTCGTTAAAACCAACCAACCCACCAACCGACTTTATAATTATTATTTAAAAAAGAAAATGTAACGAAGCACCAAAATAACAATAACAACAAGAACAACAAAATCGTGTAACCATCAAGTGTTTTTATCTTCCTGCTTTCGAAAAAAACAAAAACAGCAAAACGAAACGAAAAAACGGTTTCATTCGTTGTCCCATATGGTACATCTTTGGGGTCATTTAGCACTTTTTTAATTCAGTTAGTAGTAGTTTGCTTCAAACCTCAAAATAACAAACATACACACACTCATATATCCATAATCAAACCAACAAAACAGATACTCTCGAAAAGGCATATTTTTTATACACAGAGAAATCAATATGTTCAAGAGGGGTTCGAGGGAGGGAGGGTTGTGTGAAGAGACAGAGAGCGTGAAGTGGGGATTTCTTTTGTGAAAATAATAAAAAATTTAAACCTCTGAGAAATAAAAATGAAACCACACAACAACAACCACAACTGAAACAAATCAACAGAAATTCCAATGAAAAGAGTAGTCGCCTATAATTTCCTTCTTCATTCCGTAAGAGTATTTTAACCTCTGTCAAGAAGCATACACAATAATAATAACAGCAACAACAACTGTGTGAAAAATCCCCCAAGGGAGGATAGGGCAGAGAGCCACTTTTATGTGATTTTTTTTACACACAAATTACTCTCAAAGAGAATACACGTGCGGTGGTTTACCAAAGGCTTCCCCAACGTTTATTTTTTTCAATCAAGAGAAAGAGCGCGGGAGAGGGATAAATGAATGCAATTGTATTATGAATACTCTTGTATCTTATGGATTAAAGTTCGAAAAGAGAAATGTATCCATGAGATTGTTTGTGAAATAAATTAATTACCGAAGAGATTTCAAAGAGAAAATAAAGAGAGTCTCATAACAGAGAGCCAAAGAACTTGTTTTACTTATTTTTTGTTGAGAAACTGAACTGAACCTTTGCCATAGTGGTTCTACCGGATTTTTTGTTATTTGTTTTGCTTCCTAAGGGATAAACGGTAGTTTATCTCTGAGCATGATATACCCCACACCACCTTGCAAACAACAACAAAGGTGAATACCGACAAACATACACACACGTACACCACACCATCCGCTTTGAATGTGTTTTGCTTGCTGCCGTTTGAAATTTAACTGACTTTAAATGGCCCTTTTAAATTTGTAACTTAGGGATACTCAAAGTGTATTTGTTGCGACGGCTGGTGGTGAACATCATCCGAATTTGAGTCACTTAAATGAAATTACAAGTGAGCTCTCAACACGCCTGTTCGTTCGTTTTTATCACAATTTGTTTGACCGTTTGTTTGGTTGTTGGTCGTTGCCTTTCCTTTTGTGTGTGTGTTTATGTAAAATGGTGTGTGCCAATGCCAAAAGAAAAAAAAAATAAACTGAAAATTCCCTCAAAATGTTTTCTTTCTCACAGAGAAAGAGATTTTTTTCAATTATTAATGAATGAAAGAATATCTGAAAAATGAAAGAAAAAACAACAACCTAAAGCAAATTAATATGAAATCTGTTCATGTTATTATGTTTTTTGTTTCTTTCCAAAAATCTGTTTGGCCTTTTGCCGCACTAGCACACAAACACACCGTTTTACAGGTAAATTTCACAAAGATGATGAAAAGTGCCTCTTCGTACGAAGAGCAAAAATTTCAATTAAGGATTTACATCACAGAACAAGGTGGTTGGTGGTCGGTTGGTTTGTTTCCTTCATAGACTTGCTAGCTGATTGATGGCACTAAATTGTTGTTGTTATTTTATTTATTTTTTTCTGGTAGACTACATCAACACTTGCCATAGCTGTTTTGTACGACGACATACTTTACTGTTGTGCTCATGGGAAACATCTGCTTACCTCTTTTTGGAGGGTAAATGACAAATTGTCCTTGATAATGTTCTAACCAGCATATCGTAGGCATATGTCTATATGTGTATTGGTATGCGTGAGGAATATCAAAATAACATTTTTGGAGATTTTTCTCTGGTTAAAGAGATAATTATTATTTTAATAAGAAATATTTTATCTGCTTAACGATAAGACGTTATGAAGAAAATTTTTGGGTTCCAAATAGACCCTCCAGTGTGAAAAATATATTCTTAAAAAAATATATATTCTTAAAAAAAATATGCAACAAAATTCCTGAAAAGGCCAAAGCTTCACCACACTGTAGTACAGTGTGAGTCGATTTATGAATGACCGTCCGTCCATGTTAAATTTTAAACAAAGTAATGTTCGCATTTATGGTCCGAATTGAATGAAATTTGGCACTGCTCATTTATTTGGCCCAGGGACGAACCCTAATGAAATTGGAAAAATCGGTCCAGATTTAGATATAGCTCCCATATATATTTTCGTCCTATTTAATGTAAATGGTGAACCCTATATATCATTCGATTTGCACGAAATTTGGCATGGCAAACTGAATTAAGTCTAGAATGATGTCATTTCCACTTAATCGGTTCAAATTTTGATATATCTTTTATATATATTTTCTTCCGACTTTATGTAAATTGTGCACCAACACCTAAAGTTTGTCCGATTGGCATACAATTTTGTCCAATGCACTGAAGTTAATATAAATTAATCTCTGGCAATTTTCGGTTTAGATTTAGATATAGCTCCCACATATATATTTTCGTCCGCTTTTAGGTGAATGGTGTGCCAAACTCCTAATCTTTGTCCGATTGTCACGAAATTTTGCACAACATATCAAATAACGTTATTGTTCTTTAACTGGTGCAGATGCAGACATAGCTTCCATATATATTTCGAGCGTGTATAAAGTTTGCTATAAATCGATTTATATACATTTGTCCATTGTACGCAAAAAAACTCCAAATCGGCCCGAATGAAATGCAATTTAGCAAAGGTTGAAGAAAGGCACGTGTGTGGATTGATGTTGTCGGTTCACTTCTAGATAAATATCACATATTTTAATTCGTTCAATTCTCTCGAAGGGGCATTGACATAAAATTGTTAGGATACATATATAGAATATACCCAAAGTGGTGAAGGTCCAGTACGACTTTACTACTTTCCTTAATGGCTTTAGCTGTCAAATTGTATGCATCTAAGTTTAATCGGTTGATTAAAACCTAAATAAAAATCGGTTTTATTATCTGCAAAGCCCGGCTGCAAAAATAAAGGCTCCGAATCTGACAGTTTATGGTAAATATTTCAATCGAATACGAAAGTCCATCATAACTTACAACAATAATTTAGAGGCCAAAAAATCTTGTATTGTGGTATTTTGTTAACGGCTCAATCAATATGAGCGACTCGAGATAGAGGAGATAGATTTTACTGTTCGACTGAAGGCATGTCACCTCTAAACAGTAATATCCGCAAACAATTAGAAAACTTATGACCTTTTTTCAGTAAAAAAATTCAGCGTCACATAATTCTAAAACTTGACCTATTACAAATTCGCCTTTCGTCAAGGCCTTTCATACCAAAAGTCATGAAAGTAAATATTTGTTGTGTAGTAATTATTTGATAACGCTTATAAATACCTTTTAAGAATCTGTCTGAAAAGGATGGTGTCTGAAAAATAAAAAATAAATTGTATTAATTTTATTGTGCTGTATATATATAATTGAAACATTAAAGTCCGAAAAAATATATTTTTTTTAACAAATAAAATTTTAATTAAACAAATTTCAATAAGAAAGGATTAGTTGGATGATCGTTGAGAGAATCTGCATTAAAAGCCCCCTCTAATTGTCGTAATGGCCGCTGAGAAAGTCATTTTTAAAATAGTATGGGCTAATTTCTGACAGTGCTTGAAAAACTATAATATTGTTAAAGCCCTGTTAAGCTTTGAGAAAATATGATACACACTCAAAATACCAAATTACAGACAGTTGTGTTAGAAAATCATCTTAAGCCCTTGAACATTTCGAATATGTCACTTTCCCTTTATATGAAGACTATGTCGAAACATGCATTTATATTGAAAAATTGTTCTGTGAATAATTTGTTTACCCTCCAAAGTGCCGGAGTGCCACCTTTCTAACACTTCGCAATGCTAAAATATAGGCACTTCGGTTAGAACTCAAAATTAGAGTACACGCGATTGAAAGACCAGTCTGAAATCATCAATATTTCTGTAGATAGAGACATGTCAACGTCCGCCGTTAAAAACTTTGCGTCGCACATTACGACTATGGTGCCGAATGTGCCCCGAAGCTAACCCGGGTACGAACCCTAAATACGTTATGTATTATCGTAACTAATCCCAAAAATACCTATATTTGGGGGGTACCATTATATGGTATTCCAAATACGATTGAAAAATGTGCTAAAAGTCGACAAAATGCCGAATACTGGGGGTACCAATGCCATAAACCATAGTATTTGTAGCAATGCATGCGCATTGGGCCACAATTAAATATTTTGAGCTGTATCAAACGGAGCTGTATCAAACGAAACGGCTGGTAGGTATACAAATTCAAGCTTATTGTTCTGCTGTTCGTCTACCCTTTTTGGTCCCTGAAAAAATATTTTTGTTATCAAAACCACACATTTTAATACTTGAACATTTATGTCCCTAAAAATCTACGCTTTTTTCAAAATTTCAAAATCCGATTTTTTTTATAAATTTTAAGCAATTTTGGTGAAAGAACCATAGGTTTATCTCGATTTTCGAGAATCCCACTTTTCAAGAAAATGATTTTCCCTATAACATAGATTAGATTCAAAATTATTTTTTTTTCAATTTTACCGAAAAACTTGTAATTTTTTCAGAAAATTGACGAAAAATAGTTAAAATATGTATGAAACACCTTCTGGCGGTGCTGTAGGTAAAAACAAAGATCAAAAATGAATTTATCGGCCCCAAAACCCCCCATATACATATAAAAATATATATAACGCTGAATAAAAAATCGAATTTTGAATCAAAATGAGTTTACAGGGAAAGGATAATTTTTTGAAAAGTGGGAGACTCGAAAATGGAGATATACCTTAAATCAAGATCAAGTCCGAAGATAGATCAAGTCCAAAGATGGGACCCCTTGGTACATCCCCCACAATTTGAAGCTAATTGTATAACCTACAATATTTGTAATATTCGGAGTACATTAAAACCGAAACCTCATTGATAAAAAAATATACCATATATAAGGGGAATAATAAAACGGGTGTAGAATTCCGAAGACCTCCCCAAACCATAGGCTGAGGGCATATATCTGTCGGCATTTATTGTTTTTTACTTATTTTAAATTTAAAAATAGACTTAAAAATATTTTTGAAAGTCTCTTTCAAAATTCTTAAATAATCCTAATTCATGTATCCAATTTAATATATTATTTTTTTTATAATCCATATACCAAAACTCTCGTTTTAATTTGTTTAATCCACAAAATTATGAAATTATGTTTTCAAACATATTTATTTATTTAACTATTTCACGCTTCATCCTCACATTGTACCTCGAGAAGTACGATTTCAAAATTCACGCTCTCATAATTCATCAAAAAACATCTTTTAATTTAATTTAATCGGCGCTCTCGTATTCCTTAAAAAACTATTTTTTATTGAAATCTACGTATTAGCAGGACTAACAGTGACTCTTTAATCTTTTTAAACTTCAATATTTTTTCAAAAAAGTTTAACTTTATTTTTCTCATAATCCCGAAAAGAATCATATTTTTTTAAGAAATCGTTACATATATGCATTTTTAAGATCTTGCTTTCGTATTTCTTCTATTAAAATACATATAAAACATCCACGCTTCTTCTTCTTCCTTCAAAAAATTATTGCTTTGTGAAATCCACGTTTTAATATTCCATTCAAATATTTATTTTTTAATTCAAACATTAATATTCCTTCAAAAAATAATTTTGTTGAAAATTTCCATTTACGATGGATCTTTGATTCATATTGTTTAAAAAAAAATCAATGGTCATTGCTTGGGTGGTCCTTGAATAAAATGTCCTCTTTCTTATTTATAGTCCTCTATAGTATGTATTGCTTTCAAATCTTACAAATCATTTTAAACAGCTAATTTTTCACCCATTAACATTTCATACTTACAAATAGGTGTTGAAATGTCAATGCCATATTTTTTGTTATCTTTCATGTTTCCGCATTTCTATTAACTGATTATTCTTAACGAAAAACAAATAATTGGCTATTCAAGTTGTAAGTTTTTCTCTACGACAAATTGCTTTCTAAATAGTCTCATTGTAATAAAACAAAACAACAACAGCAATATTAGTTAAATGTCAATGGAATCAATAATAGAAGTATGTCAATTTTCAACCTTGACTGATGTTTGTATTCTGGCTAAGAGGATTTTCATCTCCCGCTCTCACACCAATGATGATACAAAGAGTGGGGGAGAGGGAAAATACGTTACGTTAGAGATTTCAGCGATTTATTAGGGATAAAATGTTATTAATTGGTGATCTCCACAAAAATACATCTTGAGATTATTTATGACTGGCTGAAGTGTTTATACAGACGCACAAAGAACAAACATACACCCATACAGACATTCATACACACTCTTATGGTTTGACTACTGAAGTTCTCATCGAAAGAAATCTCATCCCTTAATTATCGCCGTGAAAGAAAGACCTTTTGTTTGGCGATGAAGAACAACGAAAAACGAAAGAAGGGGTTTCCACGAATTGCTCTGTTCGTTCCATGGGATACAAATAGAAATGAAAAAAATAACAACTTCTGGCTGGATGATAAGTAGACCTCGGATTTGTGCATATTTTTTATGCTTTATCCGATTGGACTCAAATTTTGTATTTATGCGTTTCATGCTTTAATTGATCGATATTTGGGGTCATGTCAAAAATATGCAAAAAATATGCAAAAAATATGCAAAATATATGCAAAAAATATGCAAAATATATGCAAAAAATATGCAAAATATGCAAAAAATATGCAAAATATGCAAAAAATATGCAAAATATGCAAAAAATATGCAAAATATGCAAAAAATATGCAAAATATGCAAAAATATGCAAAATATGCAAAAAATATGCACGGTATGCTAGGTCGATATGCGTTAAATATATGCAAAAAATATACAAAATATGCATTGTCGATATGCAAAATATGCAAAAATATGAAAAATATGCAAAAATATGCAAAATATGCAAAAATATGCGAAATATGCAAAAATATGCAAACATATGCAAAATATGCAAAAATATGCAAACATATGCAAAATATGCAAACATATGCAAAAATATGCAAAATATGCAAAATATATGCAAAATATGCAAACATATGCAAAAATATGCAAACATATGCAAAATATGCAAAATATATGCAAAAATATGCAAAATATGCAAAAATATGCAAAAATATGCAAAAATATGCAAAAATATGCAAAATATGCAAAACATATGCAAAAATATGCAAAAATATGCAAAATATATGCAAAATATGCAAAATATGCAAAATATGCAAACATATGCAAAATATGCAAACATATGCAAAAATATGCAAAAATATGCAAAATATATGCAAAAATATGCAAAATATGCAAAATATGCAAAAATATGCAAAAATATGCAAAATATGCAAAACATATGCAAAAATATGCAAAATATATGCAAAATATGCAAAATATGCAAACATATGCAAAATATGCAAAATATGCAAAATATGCAAACATATGCAAAATATGCAAATTATGCAAAAAATATGCACGGTATGCTAGGTCGCACTATTAAAGATAGAACTTTGAAATTTTGCACATATATTATTATTACTCCTAGGATGTTTGGTATTGGAAATGGGATATATCGGTCCACGTTTTAGTATATCGCCATATAATGGTTAAATATGTTTGCATGTTTTATACATATATTTAGCAAATTTTTCATAATGCCCCAAAAATCTAACAGTTGAACCATGAAACGCATACATACAAAATTAGATTTCTATAGGTTAAAAATAAAGAAAGCACACAAATTCGAAAACTACCATGAAAAATCTTTTTTTTTTTTTTTTTTTTTTGATTAAAATAATTGCTTATGTGAAATATGTTGCTCATATTTTGCATATTTTTGCCAATATTTTTCATATTTTTTGAATATTTCTCGCATATCGACCTAGCACACCGGGCATATTTTTTGCATATTTTGCATATATTTTGCATATTTTGCATATGTTTGCATATTTTGCATATATTTTGCATATTTTGCATATATTTTGCATATTTTTGCATATTATGCATATTTTTGCATATTTTGCATATTTTGCATATGTTTGCATATTTTGCATATGTTTGCATATTTTGCATATATTTTGCATATTTTGCATATATTTTGCATATGTTTGCATATTTTTGCATATTTTGCATATGTTTGCATATTTTGCATATGTTTGCATATTTTGCATATGTTTGCATATTTTGCATATATTTTGCATATATTTTGCATATGTTTGCATATTTTTGCATATTATGCATATTTTTGCATATTTTGCATATTTTGCATATGTTTGCATATTTTGCATATGTTTGCATATTTTGCATATATTTTGCATATTTTGCATATATTTTGCATATGTTTGCATATTTTTGCATATTTTGCATATGTTTGCATATTTTGCATATGTTTGCATATTTTGCATATGTTTGCATATTTTGCATATATTTTGCATATATTTTGCATATGTTTGCATATTTTTGCATATTATGCATATTTTTGCATATTTTGCATATTTTTGCATATTTTGCATATGTTTGCATATTTTTGCATATTATGCATATTTTTGCATATTTTGCATATTTTTTCATATGTTTGCATATTTTAGGATATTTTGCATATTTTGCATATTTTTGCATATTTTAGCATATATTTTGCATATTTTTGCATATTTGGCCTATATTTTGCATATTTTATGCATATATTTTGCATATTTATTGCATATCGACCTAGCATATTTTGCATATTTTTTGCATATTTTGCATATATTTTGCATATTTTGCATATTTTTTGCATATTTTGCATATTTTTTGCATATTTTGCATATTTTTTGCATATTTTGCATATTTTTTGCATATCTCGTGCATATGCAAAATATGCAAATATGCAAAAAATTAAAAAATATGAACCCTTCAAATAATTCTAAATCCTTTGAAACGAATTTGTGTCCAATCAGAATTTCGATATCTTCATTATTAAAAAATATGCAAATATGCAAAATCCGAGGTCTAATGATAAGAGACCTCGTAACAAATATTCTGTTGACTTATTAGGCATACAAAAAAACCAGCAACATAGAAATTTATGTAGCTACGTACATACGTACATACGGACTGTGTACATAATGTGTGCGCGTATTTACATATGCGAGCAAATAAATATTCAATGTGATATTTATATGTATGTATGTCTGTAGGTATGCGGGTTATGTTTAGGAATGATTAGTCGTCGTAACGCCGTTGTTGTTGTCATTGTTGACAAATAACGTTAAATTACCCCGAGTAAAACAAAAAAAACACATAATAAGAAATTTAAACAACAACAACAACAGCCACAATTACTATATTGGAAAACCAAAGTAAATGACTTTTAAACAAAATTAAAAAAAAAACAAAAATAACAATACTGGCAAAAAAGCGAAAGAAAACCTTGATAAGCCGTTTTAGTGTGAACACAAGTCAGAGAGTGACGTTTTTTTATTTATTTATACATTCACTTTAGTAAATTTTACTACACATCTCACAAGTTATGCTCTTGCTCTCAGAGCATACTCGTCGTGCTCGTCGTCAGCGTCTCTTTTTTGGTGTTTTGGTCGAATATGTTTTTTTGCTTATAAACAAGTAAATATTGTTCGCAACGGCAACAACAACAAAAACGAAAAAAAAAAAACTTTTCATTTTGCCTTGCAAACCAAGAGACATTGACATATAAAGACATAACACTACACACAGATGGACCGGTAAATGTTTTATGTATATATGTATGTATGCATACATATGTTTATGTGTATATATATTATGCATACATAACATAAATAATGTGTGCGGAGACAAATTTACATAGTGAAATAATATTTCTTGACACTTTTTCTCGTTGTGTCACAATGTTTTAGTATTCTCTGATAAAACAAATTAATAGGGCAGATATTAGATTTATTGTGAAGGTGGGTTTGGGGTGAAGTGAAATTAGTTTAAATGCTATTGATATTTAAATTATTTATTTGGTCAATGGGGAGAATTAGAAAAAATTTCATTTTTAAAGTTAGATATGAAAGATATATAAAAAGAAATATTTTCTTAATAAATATGAAAGGGTGGGTTTTTTGTAACCTTCAGGACTCTGTGGTACAGGGTATTATGTCTTTGTGCATATGTTTGTAACAGACAAAAGGAAACGAGATAGACACATAGTTCCTTTTGAGAATATGCATAGAATCACATTCTGAGTCGATTTATGCATGTCCGTCCGTTCGTCCGTCTGTCTGTCGATGTTAAATTGTAAAAAAAGTACAGGTCGCATTTATAGTCCGAATTGGGTGAAATTTGGCATACGTCCCTTATTTGGCCTAAGTACGAACCCTATTGAAATTGGGAAAAACCGGTAGATTTAGATATAACTCCCATATATATTTTCGTCCGATTTAATGTTAACGGTCCCTATATATCTTTCGATTTCCACGAAATTTAGTACAGCGTAATGAATTCGGCTAAGAATGATGTGTGTCAAGTTTCCTCAAAATCGGTTCAGATTTGAATATAGTTCCCATATATATTTTCATCCGATTTAATGTAAATGGTCCACCAAATACCCTATATATCTTTCGATTTGTACGAAATTTGGTATAGTGTAATGAACTAGGTCTAGAATGATGTGTGTCAAGTTTCCTGAAAATCGGTTCAGATTTGGATATAGCTCCAATATATATCTTCGTTCTATTTAAGGTAAATGGTGTACCAAAGTCTCTATATATACTTCGAGGTAAATAGTGCACCAAAGTCCCTTTATATGTTTCGATTTGTACAAAATTTGGCTTAGCGTACCAAATTGAGTCTAGAATGATGAGTGGTGAGTTTCGGGAAAATCGGTCGAGATTTCGATATAGCACCCATATATATGTTCGTCCGATTTTATGTAAATGATGCACCAACGTCCCTATATATCCTTTGATTTGCACGAAATTTGGCACAGCGTACTGAATTAAGTCGATGTGTGTTAAAACGATATTTATATATAGTGTGTTTTTCGGTAAATTTCCCTTTGTATCCTTCCATTTGCACTAAATTTGGTATAGCGTACTGAATTAAGTCTAAAAGGGTGTGTGTTAAATTTCGTGGAAATCGGTTCATATTTAGATATAGCCCTCCATAGATATTTTCGTCCGATTTTCGGTAAATAGTACAACAAAGTCCTTTTGTATCCTTCTATTTGCACGAAATTTCGCATAGCGTGCTGAATTATGTCTAGAACGATGTGTGTTAAATTTCGTGGAAATCGGTTAATATTTAGATATAGCTCACATATATATTTTCGTCCGATTTTAGGTAAATAGTACACCGAAGGGATATCCTTCGATTTGCACGAAATTTGGCATAGCATTCTGAATTGAGTCTAGAATGATGATTGGTGAAATCGGTTTAGATTTCGACATATCTCCCACATATTTTTTATGTAAATGGTGCACCAAGGTGCCTATATATATATATCCTTCGATTTGCACAAAATTTGTCATAGAGTACTGAATTAAGTCTAGAAAGATGTGTGTTAATTTTCGTGAAAATCGGTTCAGATTTAGATATAGCCCACATATAGATTATATTTTTAACAACGCCGCGTACCGAATAGCGTGTATCAATTTTGCTATAAATCGTTTTTTCATAAATGTTCCCCATGTTACGCAGACGGCTCTAGATCTGCTCGAATGAAATTAAAGTTAAGATAGGTTGGAGAAAGAGGGAACATAGACATGCAATTGTTAGAATACATATATACAATATACTCAAAGTGGTGAAGGGTATCATATAGTCGGCCCAGTCCGACTTTACTGCTTTCCTTACTGGTTTAAATGTATTATTTTGAACGAATATAAAAATAAAAATATTTTTCAAGGGCCACAATAGGCGTGGACTTTTTAAAGAATACCTTTTTCAAGGGCCACAATAGGCGTAGATCTTTAAAGAATACTTTTTTCAAGGGCCACAATAGGCGTAGATTTTTAAAGAATATTTTTTTCAAGGGCCACAATAGGCGTGGACTTTTTAAAGAATACCTTTTTCAAGGGCCACAATAGGCATAGATCTTTAAAGAATACTTTTTAAAATAATTTTTTTTCTAGGGCCACAATAGGCATATATCTTTAAAGAATATTTTTACAGCCTTCAGACGTGGATTTTTTAAAGAATATCTGTACAGACCTTTCAAGCCTTCAGGCGTGGATTTTTTAAAGAATATTTTACAGGCCTTTCAAGGCTTCAGACGTATATTTTTTAAAGAATATTTTTACAGACCTTTCAAAGTCTCAAATCTCATGAAATGTTCAGACGGACTATATTGTTTACTTATTTGTCTAAAATATAAATATCCTCACTACCACAAAATATATGAGTTCTTCCTCTTCTTCTTTCCTTCGTTAAGTCAATTCCCCAATTAGCTTAATTTGTTATAGCCACAATAAATAGTTCTTCCTATTGTAACTCTGCTAATAACTTCGTTTTTGGCACCGGTGCCAAAACAATTTAGAATCTACCAATTATGTGTTGATATTTATGGCCAGGATTTAAATGCGGCAAGAGGTAATAAAATGATGCTTAGTTTAGTATTCCGCTTAGCAATAACAAACAAAAAATTAAAAACCTTATCCAGATTTTTGCTATTTAAGATTCTTGGAATTGAATATGAATAGCGAGACGAAGAATGATACTAATATAAATAAATAAAGGAACGCGCGAGAGAGTCACTTTGTCAACAAAATGGTTTTGTGTCGTCTACCGACCCGCAACTATGCTTGGGTTTGGCTACCGACAACAACAACCATCTCTGTGTGTAACCTGAAGGAGTTGTGATTCGAGGATTTAACACGCCCGGTGGATTTTCGTTGTTGTAGTTGTGTGTTAAGGATGCCAGCAGTCTACAGCAAAACATTCAGATTAGTTTGTGATGATTATTCATAGTTTTGTGGTGAAGTAGTTAGTGAGTGGACGGACGATATTGATGACAAACGACAATTATAACGACTGTTAAAGCAGCCTGCCAGCCAGACAGATGGAGGGATATAAAATAGAAACAAAAATATGGCATGATAGCTAAATGCGAGCTTTCTGATATTAATTTTTTTAGCCGAATCTAAGATTTAGTAGTTGGTGTTGTGGTTTTTATATCATAGGGTGAATGGTATATTAAATTTGTGATCCCGATTGCAACACTTCGAAATATTCACCGGAGACCCCATAAAATATAAGAATAAAATTCTAGGCCGATGTCATATACGTCTGGTGAAATGAAAAGCTTTAACATTTGCCACAAACATTACTACTACTCCTAGGACGTTTTACTACTAATCCACGCCTCTTGCAGATCCTCAAAATATTCGTTTAAAAAATCCACGCTTTTTGCAGATCCTCAAAATATTGGTTTAAAAAATCCACATTTTTTTGCAGATCCTCAAAATATTGGTTTAAAAAATCTACGCTTCTTAGAGGTCCTCAAAACATTCGTTTATTAAATCCACGCTTCTTTCAGATCCTCAAAATATTGGTTTAAAAAATCTACGCTTCTTAGAGGTCTTCAAAATATTGGTTTAAAACATCCACGCTTCTTGCAGATCCTCAAAATATTGGTTTAAAACATCCACGCTTCTTGCAGATCCTCAAAATATTGGTTTAAAAAATCCACGCTTCTTAGAGATCCTCAAAATACTGATTTAAAAACTCCACGCTTCTTAGAGGTCCTCAAAATCTTGATTTAAAAAATCCACGCTTCTTGAAGGTCCTCAACATATTTTGACATGTATCGGTATATTCAAGGCCCTAGTCCAATTTTCTAAACTGCGTATCCGTAGTTTGACCGCAATTTATTGTGTATAAAAGGCTTCGATCGATTTTAGGTATTTTGTATGTCCACCACCTGGAGTGTATACAAAATTCGGTCCCGCCTATTTAACGATGTTTTCCCTGCTGCCACTGCTTCTACCACTAACGTCGCCGTTGTTGTTCTAGTTGTTGGCGGTGTTGGAGTTTTTAATTCAAAACCAAAGAAATATAACAACAAACCTCCACAAAAAATATATCTTCTTTGAAAATGAATTCATAGAAAGCAGCAGCAGCAACAATAACAACATGAATTAAACTTCTACTTCTGTGTATCTCTGACTGAGTGTGGAGCAGCCTTAAAATGCATTTTGTATGGAATCTTTTTTTCCGTGGAAAAGGGGTCTGAGAAACGTAGAATTTCTACAGCAACAGCTTTGTGCACAAAAGTTTTGTGTTGTGGTGGGGTTGTCATCAAACTCATCGTGGCATTCGTAATGGTGCTCTCTGCCTTAGTTCTTGTTGTTGCTGTGCTTACAACGAGAGAGTTCTGTTTTGTTGTTGTTGCTTGGTTCTTATCACAAAATAGCAACAGAAAATGCATTTTCATAATGTGCTGTAATTTAAAAACTATAAAAACGCAAGCAGGCTAGATTTGAGTGTACAGACGACCACGTCTGTCTCTCGCTCTCTCTCCCCGACCCCATTTAGTTGTGTTGTCCCATTACCGTCGTCTACATTGCCTGTTATATCTATTCCGATTGTCCGTCCGTCCATCCATCCGACCATTTGTCTGTCCATTGATTGTGCACACCAAGAGCAAACACACACAACAGCCGTACAGCTATAGTGAGGCAGGCATCTAGCCAGCCACATTTGCCAAAGAGCCGCAGGCGGTAAACAATGGAAAAAACGAAACTGGGGACAACTACAACAACAGCAGCAGCAGTCGTCATTCAGACAAGCTAGCCAAACAATAGCAACAAAAACTAAACATCAGCACCACCACTTGCACCAGCAGCAGCAACAGCACCTCTGAGCGACGACGGCATGATGTGATGACGATGGCAATTACAACGTAGCAACAAATAAACATGTTCGATGTACTACTACTGCTGTTGCTCGTTGAACGAACTTACATACGGACTCGTAATAGTTGTATGCCATTCGTGCTATGCATTACTCTATCATAAAATAAAAAAAAAATACTACTACTCTATAATTGTAGTGTTGCCAAATTAAATAAAAATCAGGCGATTAAGGAAATGTATTTCAGTTCTAATAAAGAATAACAACTTTATTGGGTGAATCCACCAAAGTAATGAAACAATTTCCCCCTGAAGATCCTTAAAATGTTCTTAAAAATACCACGTTTTTAAAGGTCTTCAAAATATTGTTTTTAAAATTCCTATTTTCTTGAAGGTCTTCAAAATATTATTTTATGTATGTCCCCAAAATATTCATTAAAAAGTCCACGACCCTTGAAAAAAATTCATCCTTCTCGATTCTTCGAAATATTATTATTTAAAAAAATGCACGTTTACTGTAGGACCTCAAAATATTCTTTTAAAGAACCCCGACTTCCTTCAGGCTCTCTAAATGTTTCTTTTAATCCATGCTTCTTAAAGATCCTCAAAATATTCTTGGAAAAAATCCATCCTTCTAGAAGGTCCTCAAAATATTTATTTAAAAAAAATCCACGTTTCCTCAATGTGCTCAAAATATTCGTTTAAACCAGAAAATCTGGACCGATTTTCACGAAACATGGCAGACCGGACTCTAGGCTCAATTCAGTACGTCATGCCAAATTTAGTGCAAATCGAAAGATATATTGGCCCTTTGGTGCACCAATTACATAAAATCGGACGAAACTATATATGGGAGCTATATCTAAATCTGGACTGGTTTTCACGAAACTTGGCAGACGTCACTCTAGGCTCAATTCGGTACGCTATGCAAAATTTCATGCAAATCGAAATATATATAGGGACTTTGGTGCACCATTTACATAAAATCCGACGAAACTATATATAGGAGCTATATCTAAATCTGAAAGTTTCATGAAACTTGGCAGACGTCACTCTAGGCTCAATTCGGTACACTATGCAAAATTTCGTGCAAATCGAAAAATATATAAAGGGACTTTGGTGCACCATTTACATAAAATCGGACGAAACTATATATAGGAGCTATATCTAAATCTGTCATGCCAAATTTAGTGCAAATCGATATTTCACGAAACATGGCAGACGTCACTCTAGGCTCAATTCAGTACGTCATGCCAAATTTCGTGCAAATCGAAAGATATTTAGACACTTTGGTGCACCATTTACATAAAATCGGACGAAACTATATATGGGAGCTATATCGAAATCTGAACCGATTTTCCCGAAACTCACCACTCATTATTCTAGACTCAATTCAGTACGCTGTGCTAAATTTCGTGCAAATCGAAAGATATATAGTCACATTGGTGCACCATTTACCTTAAATCGGACGAAAATATATATGGAAGCTATATCTAAATCAGAACCGATTTTTCCCAATTTCAATAGGGTTCGTCCTTGGGCCAAATAAATGAGCTGTGACAAAATTGCATCCAAGTCGAATCAAAAATGCGACCTGTACTTTGTTTACAAGTTAACATGGACAGACGGGCGGACATGCATAAATCGACTCAGAAAGTGATTCTATGCATATTCTAAAAAGGAACCATGGGTCTATCTCGATTATTTTTGCCTGTTACAAACATATGCACAAATACATAATACCCTGCACCACAGTGTTGTGAAGGGTACAAAAATTCACGCTTCTGAAATATCCTCAAAATATTCATTTTATAAATCCAAGGTTCTTGAAGGTCTTTAAAAAATTGTTCTAAAAAATCCAAACTTCTTGAATGTCTTCCAAATATTATTTGAAAAAAATGCACGCTTCTACAAGGTCCTCAAAATATTCTTTAATAATTCTACCCATCTTGAATGCCCCTATTTTTATTTTAAATCTGTGTTTCTTGTCCCAAAAACATTCATTGAATAAAATAATTCCTCGTATCTTAAAGGTCCTCAATATAATCATTAAAAAATCCACGGTTCTTGGAGGCACCCCTCTCAAAAAATTGTACAAAAACCTCCCCAATTATGGTCCCTCAAAAACATATACGGCAGTATATTAAATTTGAAGCTACATATAATTCAAATTCGTAATTTTGTTTCTCGTTCACATGGCAACATCGCCGCTCATCACCAAACTCCATTGGCAAGTGTACAACTATGGTCTATGCCAAAGCCAAAAAAACTGTCCAAATAAAGCTCGTCTTCTTCGGCTGGAAATAGTACAGCAACAAAAAATAAATAATGTTTTTATAACTGCGAAATACAACCGAAACACCACCGACGCTGACGCTTGTTTTCTATTTAGTTGTTGTCTTTCTGTTTCGGTATAGGTTCGATGTCGTAGTTTGGGCTGTTTTTTTTTCGTTTTCAATATTCATTGCAAAAATACAGTACCGTATAAATAAATCGTAGTATTATTTACAATAATATTGTCACAAACAACAACAAATGACGACACACTAAGAAAACAGCAGAAAAAAACAGAAACGAAAAACAAAAACAACAGCAAAACGTCAATAGGTGGCAACAGATTTCTAAGTTATATACCAGGTAAGATGGCTGGATGGTTGGCTAGCTGGCTGGTTGTTGGTTGTTTTGCATGCATATCACCCACCAGCACCCCCTTCAACCTATCCTCTCTCCACCACCTACCTCTCTTTGTTGTCACCGTCGCATTACTCCTAAAAATGCGCCTCCGCTGCTGCTGTTGTTGTTGTTGTCGTTGTATCTGGTTAATTGATAACAACAAAGTTGACTTAGATACAAATGAAATAAGACATTTGACTTGTCGTAAAAGTGAATACAACAAAAACAAAACACGTAAACAACAACAATTATGTCAACAATAAACAAACGTGTGTTTTCTACTTTACGAAGAGGGAAATACAATTTCGTTTCGTATGGCCCCCTTTATTTATAATAATCCGGGTTGTTTGTTTTCGAGGAATACTAACTTCATGTACAATTTGTGTGTGTGTCTTTTCAGAAGGTTAGATAGATTCTCCGGAATCTATTAGATCGACGTCAATTGCATAAATTAATTAATTTCGTATTAAACAGAATATAAAAACATCAATTGAATTGCGTCACTTCTGTTATTACGTTCGTCATTGATGTTACGTTATCAGTTAAAAATCTTAGCAGGGTTTCAATTTTTATTGATTCAAAAGTTTACTGCATAATTTGTCTCTCCACCATAGGATGGATGTTAGAATAGCTAACAATCGGTGGGGACTTTTATGTGGGAACACTTGTAAATCGCTGGAAGGAGAAAACGAAATACGAAGTAAAAGACACCCAGGTTGAAACATTCTGCTAGGACTTAGAATGGAATCTCAATGGTAATGCTTAAGCAGATGGATGAACCTGGAGTAGAGTATTTAACTGATATACTCATTTTTTTGGTAGAAAAAATGGAAATGTCCTATTGTGGTCAATTCTATTTAAAACGTGATAAGAATACACAGAGTACTGTAATTTTTTGAAAATAAATCTTTCCGTTGAATGAGAACGACCCCAAAATGAGAACTTTTGCTACGAAAATATCAGCTAATTTAATTTAAAACGTACTCAAACTCCGTAAAATACCGGCATGTGAGAGGATAAGAAACCAAAAGATCCAATTTGGTTGAAACAGGAGTCCAAAATAATTAAAAACCAGTGAGCGGAGCAGTATAGTCGGACGGGGCCGACCATACGATACCCTACACAACTACCAAGGAACTCAAATTTTCTGCGGATGTTTATTCCGAGCCAGGGCAATATTTGGTGATATTTGCACCCTCTTGCCCGATTAGAGGTAAACAGCACCCCTTCCTCACACTGACATATTTTCCAAATATTACGAGTATTCAGTACAGCTATTGGCCAGATTCCCTTCACTGTGGATTGTGGTGTGATGTTCGGCTTTCATTTGTGGTCTATAGATCGACTCGAAAATAACACAAAAAATTAAGTTTTCGGTCCACTTCATTCCAAAATTATTATCTGATCATCACCGACCATAACTGACCATAACTGGAACCTCATGGAACATTTCAAAGCGATCAGCGCTATAGTTCCGCTCTCTAGAGTGATAACGGGTTACTAAATAGTGTACGGAGATACCTGTAAATATTTTGGTGTAACTCCCACATCCGAACACATACAACAATATAATTGGTAATTGGCCTTTGTGCGGCCTCTGGAGCGACCAGAAAACCGATAAAAATTCAGTATTTGGTCCATTTCAACCCCTAAATATACACCATTGGCCAGAACCCATCCTACATGCAAAATTTCGTGAAGATTGGTCAATAACTGTGGCCTGTATCGTGTTTACAAATTATAATGGACAAACGGACGGACACACATGTCTAGATCGACTCAGCTAGTCGAGATATGACAATCGGTATACTTAAAGGTGGGTCTAGGACCAATATTTCGCGGCGTTACAAACGTTTGGGGCTGCACAAAGCTATAATACCCTGACAACATAGTTGTGTAGGGTATAAAAAACCACGCCTATAATTGGCCTTGAAAAATATTAAAAAAAAATCCACGCCTTATACTAGGCCTTGAAAATGCACGCCTAACCCTAGGCCTTAAAAAATATTCTTTAAAAAATCCACACCTTATACTAGGCCTTGAAAAAATATTCTTTAAAAAAATGCACGCCTAACCCTAGGCCTTAAAAATATTCTTTAAAAAATCCACACCTATTACTAGGCCTTGAAAAAATATTCTTTAAAAAAATGCACGCCTAAACCTAGGCCTTAAAAAAATATTCTTTAAAAAAAAATGCACGCCTAAACCTAGGCCTTAAAAAATATTCTTTAAAAAATCCACGCCTTATACTAGGCCTTGAAAAAATATTCTTTAAAAAAAATGAACGCCTAAACCTAGGCCTTAAAAAAATATTCTTTAAAAAAATGCACGCCTAAACCTAGGCCTTAAAAAATATTCTTTAAAAAATCCACACCTTATGCTAGGCCTTGACAAAATGTTCTTTAAAAAAAATGCACGCCTAAACCTAGGCCTTGAAAAAATATTCTTTAAAAAATCCACACCTTATACTAGGCCTTGAAAAAATATTCTTTAAAAAAAATGCACGCCTAAACCTAGGCCTTAAAAAAATATTCTTTAAAAAAATGCACGCCTAAACCTAGGCCTTAAAAAATATTCTTTAAAAAATCCACACCTTATACTAGGCCTTGAAAAAATATTCTTTAAAAAATCCACACCTTATACTAGGCCTTGAAAAAATATTCTTTAAAAAAAATGCACGCCTAAACCTAGGCCTTGAAAAAATATTCTTTAAAAAAAATGCACGCCTAAACCTAGACCTTGAAAAAATATTCTTTAAAAAAAATGCACGCCTAAACCTAGGCCTTGAAAAAATATTCTTTAAAAAATCCACGCCTTGTACTAGGCCTTGAAAAATATTCTTTAAAAAATCCACGCTTTGTACTAGGCCTTGAAAAAATGTCTTTAAAAAATCCACGCCTTGTACTAGGCCTTGAAAAATATTCTTTAAAAAATCCACGCCTTATACAAGGCCTTAATAAAATATTCTTTAAAAAATCCACGCCTTGATAAAATATTCTTTAAAAAATCCACGCCTTGATAAAATATTCTTTAAAAAATCCATGCCTTGATAAAATATTCTTTAAAAAATCCACGCCTTGATAAAATATTCTTTAAAAAATCCACGCCTTGATAAAATATTCTTTAAAAAATCCACGCCTTGATAAAATATTCTTTAAAAAATCCACGCCTTGATAAAATATTCTTTAAAAAATCCACGCCTTGATAAAATATTCTTTAAAAAATCCACGCCTTGATAAAATATTCTTTAAAAAATCCACGCCTTGATAAAACATTCTTTAAAAAATCCACGCCTTATACTAGGCCTTGAAAAAATATTCTTTAAAAAATCTACGCCTTATACTAGGCCTTGAAAAAATATTCTTTAAAAAAATGCACGCCTAACCCTAGGCCTTAAAAATATTCTTTAAAAAAATGCACTCCTAACCCTAGGCCTTAAAAAATATTCTTTAAAAAATCCACGTCTTAAACTAGGCCTTGAAAAAATATTCTTTAAAAAATCCACGCCTTATATTAGGCCTTGACAAAATATTCTTTAAAAAATCCACGCCTTATACTAGGCCTTGAAAAAATATTCTTTAAAAAATCCTCGCCTAATACTAGGTCTTCAAAAAATATTCTTTAAAAAAATGCACGCCTAAACCTAGGCCTTCAAAAAATATTCTTTAAAAAAATGCACGCCTAAACCTAGGCCTTAAGAAATATTCTTTAAAAAATCCTCGCCTTATACTAGGCCTTGAAAAAATATGTTTTAAAAAATATACGCCTAATACTAGGTCTTCAAAGAATATTCTTTAAAAAATCCACGCCTTGATAAAATATTCTTTAAAAAATCCACGCCTTGATAAAATATTCTTTAAAAAAACCACGCCTTGATAAAATATTCTTTAAAAAATCCACGCCTTGATAAAATATTCTTTAAAAAATCCAC
The DNA here is from genome assembly GCF_032173495.1 of Musca vetustissima. Taxonomy (NCBI): domain Eukaryota; kingdom Metazoa; phylum Arthropoda; class Insecta; order Diptera; family Muscidae; genus Musca; species Musca vetustissima. The sequence continues at coordinate 83,896 of NW_026878410.1, read as the reverse complement.
GCCTTGATAAAATATTCTTTAAAAAATCCACGCCTTGATAAAATATTCTTTAAAAAATCCACGCCTTGATAAAATATTCTTTAAAAAATCCACGCCTTGATAAAATATTCTTTAAAAAATCCACGCCTTGATAAAATATTCTTTAAAAAATCCACGCCTTGATAAAATATTCTTTAAAAAATCCACGCCTTGATAAAATATTCTTTAAAAAATCCACGCCTTGATAAAATATTCTTTAAAAAATCCACGCCTTGATAAAATATTCTTTAAAAAATCCACGCCTTGATAAAATATTCTTTAAAAAATCCACGCCTTGATAAAATATTCTTTAAAAAATCCACGCCTTGATAAAATATTCTTTAAAAAATCCACGCCTTGATAAAATATTCTTTAAAAAATCCACGCCTTGATAAAATATTCTTTAAAAAATCCACGCCTTGATAAAATATTCTTTAAAAAATCCACGCCTTGATAAAATATTCTTTAAAAAATCCACGCCTTGATAAAATATTCTTTAAAAAATCCACGCCTTGATAAAATATTCTTTAAAAAATCCACGCCTTGATAAAATATTCTTTAAAAAATCCACGCCTTGATAAAATATTCTTTAAAAAATCCACGCCTTGATAAAATATTCTTTAAAAAATCCACGCCTTGATAAAATATTCTTTAAAAAATCCACGCCTTGATAAAATATTCTTTAAAAAATCCACGCCTTGATAAAATATTCTTTAAAAAATCCACGCCTTGATAAAATATTCTTTAAAAAATCCACGCCTTGATAAAATATTCTTTAAAAAATCCACGCCTTGACAAAATATTCTTTAAAAAATCCACGCCTTGATAAAATATTCTTTAAAAAATCCACGCCTTATACTAGGCCTTGAAAAAATATTCTTTAAAAAATCCACGCCTTATACTAGGCCTTGAAAAAATATTCTTTAAAAAATCCACGCCTTATACTAGGCCTTGAAAAAATATTCTTTAAAAAATCCACGCCTTATACTAGGCCTTGAAAAAATATTCTTTAAAAAATCCACGCCTTATACTAGGCCTTGAAAAAATATTCTTTAAAAAATCCACGCCTTATACTAGGCCTTGAAAAAATATTCTTTAAAAAATCCACGCCTTATACTAGGCCTTGAAAAAATATTCTTTAAAAAATCCACGCCTTATACTAGGCCTTGAAAAAATATTCTTTAAAAAATCCACGCCTTATACTAGGCCTTGAAAAAATATTCTTTAAAAAATCCACGCCTTATACTAGGCCTTGAAAAAATATTCTTTAAAAAATCCACGCCTTATACTAGGCCTTGAAAAAATATTCTTTAAAAAATCCACGCCTTATACTAGGCCTTGAAAAAATATTCTTTAAAAAATCCACGCCTTATACTAGGCCTTGAAAAAATATTCTTTAAAAAATCCACGCCTTATACTAGGCCTTGAAAAAATATTCTTTAAAAAATCCACCTCTTATACTAGGCCTTAATAAAATATTCTTTAAAAAATCCACGCCTTATACTAGGCCTTGAAAAATATTCTTTAAAAAATCCACGCCTTATACTTGGCTTTGATAAAATATTCTTTAAAAAATCCACGCCTTATACTTGGCCTTGAAAAAATATTCTTTAAAAAATCCACGCCTTATACTAGGCCTTGAAAAAATATTCTTTAAAAAATTCACGCCTTATACTAGGCCTTAATAAAATATTCTTTAAAAAATCCACGCCGAATACTAGGTCTTCAAAGAATATTCTTTAAAAAATCCACGCCTGATGCCTTGAAAGGTCTGTAAAAATATTCTTTAAAAAATCCACACCTGATTCTTTAAAAAATCCGCGCTTGATGCCTTGAAAGGTCTGTAAAATTATTCTTTAAAAAATCCACACCTGATTCTTTAAAAAAATCCGCGCTTGATGCCTTGAAAGGTCTGTAAAAGTATTCTTTAAAAATACCACACCTAGTGTGACCTTTGAAAAAAATATTCTTTAAAAAGACGACGCCAATTGTGGCCTTTGAAAAAATATTCTTTAAAATGTCCACGCCAACTGTGACCTTTGTAAAAATATTATTTAAAAATCCACGCCTGATACCTTGAAAGGTCTGTAAATATATTCTTTATAAAATCCACGTCTGAAATCATGAAAATAAATCTTTATAAAATCCATGTTTTTTGTTAATTTTCCCGGTTGTTCCTATTTATCCTGTCACAAATCATTTTAATTTCCCCCACAACAACAACAACTAAAATAGTCATTCATTCAACCATCCATTAGCTTTCAATATTAAGCTTATTAGCTAATGATCCGCATAAGTTACAGAATGTACACCATGGGACTACATTTCTCATACCATGGCACTTAGTCACAATAATAAACAGAGCGACACACATACAGACTACATAAATATATTCATACTAACATGAATGCCCACACACACACACACACCTCTCTGCACTTGTATAACCCAAATGGACACATAAAACACTTTGTACTCTCCCTTTCTAGTCACCAACAACCGCATCATCATCGGCAGCAGCTATTAGCAGGCAGTCAAACAAACCTCCCATACAAATACACCCAATCGACCGACCGACCGAACGAGCGAGCCAACCATTCTGCCATTCATCCATCCATCCACCTAACCACCACCCACCCACTTAGAAAAATAAAACAACATTGAATATCTCACCTTGTCCCGTTTCAATGAAATTGAAATTTGTATGTCATAATTTTTTTACGGAAACTCTTCACATTCCATTCCAACGACTGACTGATGGTAGATGATAGCTTGGCTGTTTGTTGTTGTTGCTTTGACGCTAGCTGGCTTGCATAGAAGGCAAAACATAAAATTAAAAAAAAAATAAATAAATAAAAACAACAACAACTAAAAACAATTGACTCGCCAACAACAGCAGCAGAAAAAATGTCTTTGTTTGAATGTTTCTGGGATTGATTATTTGTGTATGGGTATGAGTGTGTGTGTAAGTGTTTGTACTGAATATTTCTTTACAAAAACAACAAACATTTATTTCCTCAACAATAATAAGAGTTTGGTTTGAAAAAAATATATTTTAAATACCTCAAGCCATAGCCGAGGTGTTATGAATTTCAAATCTCTGCTGGTTGTCCATAATTTGTGTTTTTGTTTCTTTTGCCCTGATATGTTTTTTTGAATTTTGGAATTGATGAAACAAACCCTCAATTCGTTGGGGAAATGTTTTGAAATGCTGCCTCTCAACGAAGCTGATAATTGTGAGCTATTTTGCATGTAAACAAAAAATAAAACGACAGGCAAATCAAACAACCACAACAAAACATACCTTCTTAGCCAGCTACACAGAGAGCAAGCTAGCTGCCTATAGCTAGATAGCTATCTAGCTCTGAATGTAAGTAGAAGAGTAACGACAAACAGAAAAAAATAAATGGCTGTTTGGCATACGACGACATTATCGTCGTTGGCCCCAAATCATTGAAAGAGCGAAAAATTCACTGAGCGAACGAACGAGAGCAGCCAAAGAATAAAACTGAACTGAACCCAAAGCGAAAAAAGAAACCAAAAAAGACATAAATTCCATTTTTTATGGGTACTTAGCCATGCACTGGCTGATGGACTGACTGGCGGGATGGCTGTTTAGCTGGCAGTCAGCCAGTCACTGAGCTGTAGTTGAATTGCCATAGCATAGACGTCGAAACATTTGTCTCGACTTAGCGTCATTCACACACAACGTGAAATAGTCATTCATTCATGGAGCTGCTATGCTTTTGGGGGGCTCGTGTAAGTGGTACAGTGGTTAAAAGAGATGGATTTGAAAGAATTAAAGGAAGTGCGCATTTTTAAAGAAAATATAAAGAGATCATTCAAGGATTTGCGCGTAGATTTTTTAAAGAATATTTTTAGAGACCTTTTAAGGCTTCAGGCGTGGATTTTTTAAAGAATATTTTTAAAGACCATTCAGGGGTTCCGGCGTGGATTTTTTAAAGAATATTTTAGAGAATTTTCAAGGCTTCAGGCGTGGATTTTTTTAAGAATATTTTAAGGGAGCTTTCTAGGCATCAGACGTGGATTTTTTAAAGAATATTTTTACAGACCTTTCAAGGCATCAGGCTTCCATTTTTTGCAGAATATTTTAGAGGTCTTTCAAGGCTTCAGGCGTCGATTTTTTAAAGAATATTTTTACAGACCAATCAAGGCATCAGGCGTGGATTTTTTAAAGAATATTTTTACAGACCAATCAAGGCATCAGGCGTGGATTTGTTAAAGAATATTTTTTAGAGAAAGAAAAGACATAAGGCGTGAATTTTTGAAGAATATTTTTAGAGGCCTTAAAAGACATAAGGCGTGGATTTTTTGAAGAATATTTTTAGAGACCTTAAAAGGCATAAGGCGTGGATTTCTTAAAGAACATTTTTAGAGACCTTAAAAGACATAAGGCGTGGATTTCTTAAAGAATATTTTTAGAGACCTTAAAAGACATAAGGCGTGGATTTCTTTATTTTTAGAGACCTTAAAAGACATATTTTTTTAGAGACCTTAAAAGACATAAGGCGTGGATTTCTTAAAGAATATTTTTAGAGACCTTAAAAGACATAAGGCGTGGATTTCTTAAAGAATATTTTTAGAGACCTTAAAAGACATAAGGCGTGGATTTCTTAAAGAATATTTTTAGAGACCTTAAAAGACATAAGGCGTGGATTTCTTAAAGAATATTTTTAGAGACCTTAAAAGACATAAGGCGTGGATTTCTTAAAGAATATTTTTAGAGGTCTTCCAAGGCTTCAGGAGAGGATTTTTTAAAGAATATTTTTAGAAATCATCCAAGGCATCAGACGTAGATTTTTTAAAGAATATTTTTAGAAATCATCCAAGGCATCAGTCGTAGATTTTTTAAAGAATATTTTTAGAAATCATCCAAGGCATCAGTCGTAGATTTTTTAAAGAATATTTTTAGAAATCACCCAAGGCATCAGATGTGGATTTTTTAAAGAATATTTTTAGAGATCTTCCAAGGCATCAGGCGTAGATTTTTTTAAAGAATATTTCAAGGTTCCATGTGTGGATTTTAAATTAAAGTTCTTAGCCTAGTTTTCCACCCTGAGTCTCTGTAATTTTCTTAGAGCGTAAAAAGCACACTAGCAGATAATGTACAATGACATAGTCCCCGTATAAAGGCCATGTCTGATTTAAGAAATTTTGAAGACACCCCACATGGCGGAGCATTAAAAAGGTTTCCAAGCGTGGATTTTCTGTTGAATACTCTTAGAGATCTTTTAAAGACATTTATATAGAGAAGTGCGATACAGGTTTGTTCTTCCAACTGCTATTGAACGTATTCTTATTAAAAAAGATCTATTATAGGTCCTTTAAGTATAGAAAATTTATTGAAGGGATATTGAAGATGGTCTTAGTATAGAGGATCTATTCAAAGTCTTTCAAATAAAGTGGAACTATTAAAGGTATCCAAAGTATAGAGGACATATTTTAGGACTTCGAAGTATAAATGACCTATTGAATGTCTATATAGAGGAACTATTGACAGTATTTTAAGTACAGAGGAACTATTGATGGTTTCCATACATTTGAGGACCTATTGAATTATATCTATGCATTTGAAGACCTATATACTTTTTATCTTTTAAGTATATATGACCTTTAGAAAGCCGACTAAGTATAGATGGTCTTCTAAATGTCGAGGATCTATTGAAGGTTTTCTAAATAAACACATATATCTTAAAAGCCTCATATATAGAATACTTATGTATATAAGTTTCTTTTTTTAAGTAAGACCTATTTTAGGTATTCAAGATTTTTTAAGTATAGATGATGACCCACAGAGGGTCTTCTATATATAGATGATAATTTCTTCAAATCCAAATCCCCTGTGCCCCAACCAACCAAAAAATAATCCAAAATATTGTAAAGTCCAAGAAGCAGCAACAACAGAAGCAAAAAAGTAAGCGAAATCTCTCGCACCCTCAGCACCCGCACCCAACCTACCCACAACAGTCAACAGTAGATATAGCACATGTTTGTTGTATATATTGGTTGTTTATTGTTGTTGTTTAGTGGTTTGGGGTTCAGTTTTTAATTTTTTTTTCGTTTGTGTTTTGTTTTTGTTTTCCGTACGGTTGATTGTTTTGTTTGTTTGTAACAAGTCAGTGAGCCAGTCAGCCAGCCAAACAGCCGGGCAAGCAACAAAGCCGGCACTAAATAAAATGAACGTACGAACCGAAGAATGAGAGAATTTTTTGGTATTGTGGAGTGTGTGTACGTGTGTTTGCCTATAAACTTATGTGTGTGTGTGTACGGTTGTTTGAATCTTTTGCAAACAAGTAAGAGCGTATCTACGAAATGTATTTCAGGGTCAGTAGACGACAAAATGCGGCGTCACTTCGATGTTTGCATTTTGTGACTACAGAGCAGTAGTAGATCCATTGCTGCGGAATGGATACACCACCACCTAGCATAGAGTGTACAACGAACGAATGAGTACGCTTGTACGTACGTTCGAACATGAACAAGTCAGTGGTGTTTTTTTTGGTCGAAAAATATGCGATGGACGGTTCGATTCATTTGTTTGTTTGTATGTCGATTGTGTGTAGAAATGAAATGCTCGTACATTTTCAATAAATTTCTTTACGAAATCTAATTGATTAGGCCACTAATAGATTGTCTATATTCGAGAGAGATGGAGGGAGGCTATTCGTATTGAAAGGGAGGAGTAGCCACAATTTACACAATCATCTCCCTAGCTCTATAAGTATCTATGTGCAAGATATAGTACTGCCAAGTTCTATCTAGAAGAAGTGAAAAAGATACAATGTTGTATCTTCTATGCGGCTGAATAGGAGGCCAATCTACTACCTCTAGTCATGGTTCCTCATTTCATTTCTCTAATGAAAATGAAACGATTTTTGTCGGCAATGAAGTCTTGCCGGCTATCTAGCTGGCTGGCTGACTGACTGAATTCTGCTTCCTAGTTGTTTGATTTTTTTCTTTCGAATCATTTCATTTCGTTCTTTCTCTCTTTCTATTGAAGAATGATTGCAATGAAAAATGTTCAAATTGATGAGTTTGTGATAAACAAGAATTACACACGTATGTCTGTTTTAGACAGCGAAAGAAATGCTGATGTTACTGAGGCAGATGATGAGGACGACTCAGACTCTGGTCACATTCAAAGGGCATACATAAAAAAAATTCCCAGTAATTGGTAAGTGAAGAGGAAGAATAACATTCATAGCCTCATGTTTGTTGTAATGATGTCAATGTGTCGATGTGTATGTGTGTGTAATGGCGATGAAACAGAATTTCTACTTTTAATTCCCTCAAATCACCTCATAATTATCCAGATCATGAATGTCATGTTGAAATTTATCTTCATTGTTTGGTTTGGTATGCGCATAAAGTTGTATGATTGTGTGTGTGTATGTTACAGAATCTTATCTGTCAATTTATTGATCTGTAGAATTTTGTATGTTTGTATTGGGTTGTCATTGCGAGTTTTGAAAATGGAAAAAATTGTATGGCGTTAGGAGCGACACACCCTGCATAATGGAAAAAAGCTACACATCTAGATTTTATTACTGAAAGCTTACATATTTTTTTAAATTCAAAAATAAGATAATACGAGAATAGAATCATAAATATTCAAAGATAAATACAATGATAATTGCTTTAGAGAATAACATTCATAATAAACACAAAGTTAAATTATTGCAAAATCTCTTTTAAGGTCTTCGAAAAATATTCTTTAAAAAATCCACGCCTTTTGGTCTTCGGTCTTCGAAAAATATTCTTTAAAAAATCCAAGCATTATGCCTTTTAAGGTCTCTAAAAAAATTCTTTAAAAAAATCCACGCCTTATGCCTTTTAAGGTCTTTGAAAAATATTTTTTAAAAAAATCCACGCCTTATGCCTTTTAAGGTCTTTGAAAAATATTTTTTAAAAAAATCCACGCCTTATGCCTTTTAAGGTCTTTGAAAAATATTTTTTAAAAAAATCCACGCCTTATGCCTTTTAAGGTCTTTGAAAAATATTCTTTAAAAAATCCACGCCTTATGCCTTTTAAGGTCTTTGAAAAATATTCTTTAAAAAATCCACGCCTTATGCCTTTTAAGGTCTTTGAAAAATATTCTTTAAAAAATCCACGCCTTATGCCTTTTAAGGTCTTTGAAAAATATTCTTTAAAAAATCCACGCCTTACCTTTTAAGCCTTATGCCTTTTAAGGTCTTTGAAAAATATTCTTTAAAAAATCCACGCCTTATGCCTTTTAAGGTCTTTGAAAAATATTCTTTAAAAAATCCACGCCTTATGCCTTTTAAGGTCTGTAAAAGTATTCTTTAAAAATCCACGCCTTATGCCTTTTAAGGTCATTGAAAAATATTCCTTAAAAAATCCACGACTTATGCCTTTTAAGGTTATTGAAAAATATTCATTAAAAAATACACGCCTTATGCCTTTTAAGGTCTTTGAAAAAATATTCTTTAAAAAATCCACGCCTTATGCCTTTTAAGGTCTTTGAAAAAATATTCTTTAAAAAATCCACGCCTTATGCCTTAATGATCCTAGAATAATATTCTTTAAAAAATCCACACCTTATGCCTTGAAAGGTCTTTGAAAAATATTCTTTAAAAAATCCACGCCTTATGACTTTTAAGGTTTCTAAAATTCTACGTTGTTTTTTTTTTTTTTGAGTCTATAATTAAAAATTTTACTTTGCCTTTTTGAATGTTAAAAAATTATTCAACCCCAAATTCTTTTGGAATATGAAATCACAATTCGTTTTTTATTCGCACAGTACCTACGTATATAAATAGATTATACAAATTGTAGCACCATCAAAACTTTATATTCTAGGTCAATGACTGCCTGACCGTGAAAAGATAAGCCTCAGAATTTGGTTTCTTTTAGATTTGAATGCAGTAGCTTCGTTTCGATATGCCAAAACAATTTCCAATTATGGTCTATGTGAAGCAAAAGGTATTTGATATCGTTTGGAAATTGTTGACACCTTGCATTTCGAAGTGTGAATTTGAGGTATTTTGCATTTGTCTTTCCAATGCAATTAATTAAATAGTTGAAATTGATTTTATTTGAAAAAAGTAGGTCAACTGCTTACAAACGAAATTTCATTATTTCTTTTTTCAGTCTTTGAATTTTCATTTCCTAAACAAATTGGGAGTTTACTTCTCTTTCTAAATATTAGAAGAAGACCTCCGCATTATTTCTCCCTCAAAAAACCAGAAAAAATAACCTCTTATCTGTTAAACGCTACTTTTGTTCACAACTAAATTGTTTATTAAACGAACGATATTTTAATTATACCAAATACGGCAGCAGCACACACACCGCCACTACTACACACTACGTATAATAATACAAAACAACAACACCAAACCAACAGCAGCAAGCATAACGAGAATAAAAAATAAATAAATAAAAAAAACAATAACAAATAAAAACAAAGCTGTATGAATGCCAAAAGACGAACGCACACACATACTCGTATCAAGTAGTAGTGAAACTAATTTACAAAATATACTCAGTGGAGCTGTTGTCTCCATCTCCTACATATTGCACTCTTCTCTCTGTTAGTGTGTCGTTCTCATTACTCTGTTATTTAGTTGGGGCCACTGGGCATATCACTCGATTACACAAACAATATTTGATACGGTAAAAAAAACAATATCTCTTCTCATCAATACTTTAACACTGCCAGAGAATGAGAGTTGCGCTCTTAACATAGGCGAAGTGGCGGCATTGGTGTGCTCTTTGCAAACAACCGCCATGCGATACCCAGAGATATAATACAGCATTACTGTGAAAAATAAAATGATAGCCACACGCAATGTACACACATAAACACACACACTAACATAGCCCCCACTGGCATACAGCAGGCAATTATCAAACAATAACAAAGTGTTTTGTGTGAAGACATTGACTCTTTGGCTGATGACTGACTGGCTCATAATCTCCTCGCGCTCTCTCTTTCTGTGTGTTGTGTAGGTTGTTGATATGTATTCACGGTTGAATGTGCAATTGTTCGACAATAATTCGGGGGGATTTTCTCCACGAATAGAGTAAAGTGGCATTGCTCGTCTGTCTACTCTTTATAAGAAAGTTTCTCTGCATTTCTTTGTTGTTGTTGTTGTTCTCGTCGTCGTTCGGTTCTTTATTGAAATAAAAGTGTACAACAAAAAAAATAGCAACAACAACTAACAGCAAGCATTACAATGGACTACTATTCGCAGTAGTAGTAGCAGTATGTCGATGACTATGACGTTCATGTTAATTTGATTTGGTGTGTGCTTTGCTGTTATTTCTCTTGTTGGTGTTGTTGTTGTTTTTGTTGTTGATATTATTATGGCAGTATTTTCTACCGTGGTGTTTGGTTGTTTTAGCTTGGTGGCTTTTCTGAGTGCTGCTGCACAATATTCGAACAAAAAGAGAAAGAGAGTGAATTATGTATGGGTCGGATGGTCGTTTGGTTATTCGTTTTTGTGTTATACCCTCTGTGTGTGTTTGTTGTTGTTGTATGTATATTTCATTTGAGTTGTTTAACAAGTGACATCATAAAATTAAACGCTTCATTCGTATCAGCTGTGAAAATTTATTTACAATTATACACACACAAACATACACACACCCAGCCAGCCAGCAATCAAGTAAACGAGCAAGCACGCACAGCCACACATTTTTAAGTATTTATTACGGCGCGAATGGATGTCAGGCAAACAGGGGGAGGGAAAAAACCAACGACAACACATTCACATACTAGATTATATTCGTTTTATGGCTGTCAGTATATCGGTATGTCTGTCCGACCGTTCAATTTACCACATTAAATGCTGGCAGGCTGAATGAATGGCCGGCTTGCTTAATTGTTAAACGACTCACAAAAAGGACGAATTGTATACAAAATGTTGACATAACACCAAACAACAAAACAAACACAACGACAGAAAATATTTTAACGGCTCAACTGACGGTAAGGCAAAGGGAAGAATATTCTCTAGCGATAAGGTTGAAGATCTACGAGGGAAATTGTGAAGACCTAGATGCGTTGAATTCAATCTAGATTTGATTAAAAAACACATTTTTTCAACAAACATGTAAGCAATAAGTGTTCTAGGAACCAAACGAGCAATAGGCGTGGATTTTTTAAAGAGTATTTTCTCCAAGCACCTGGAAGCCAATGGCGTGGATTTTTTAAAGAGTATTTTCTCCAAGCACCTGGCAGCCAATGGCGTAGATTTTTTCAAGGAACATACGAGCAATAGGCGTGGATTTTTTAAAGAATACTTTTTCAAGGAACATACGAGCAATAGGCTTGGATTTTTTAAACAATATTTTTTCAAGGAACATACGAGCAATAGGCTTGGATTTTTTAAAGAATATTTTTTCAAGGAACATACGAGCAATAGGCGTGGATTTTTTAAAGAATATTTTTTCAAGGAACATACGAGCAATAGGCGTGGATTTTTTAAAGAATATTTTTTCAAGGAACATACGAGCAATAGGCGTGGATTTTTTAAAGAATATTTTTTCAAGGAACATACGAGCAATAGGCGTGGATTTTTTAAAGAATATTTTTTCAAGGAACATACGAGCAATAGGCGTGGATTTTTTAAAGAATATTTTTTTCAAGGAACAAACGAGCAAAAGACGTGGATTTTTTAAAGAATATTTTTTCAAGGAACATACGAGCAATAGGCGTGGATTTTTTAAAGAATATTTTTTCAAGGAACATACGAGCAATAGGCGTGGATTTTTTAAAGAATATTTTTTCAAGGAACATACGAGCAATAGGCGTGGATTTTTTAAAGAATATTTTTTCAAGGAAAATACGAGCAATAGGCGTGGATTTCTTAAAGAATATTTTTTCACGGAATAAACGAGCAATAGACGTGGATTTTTTAAAGAATATTTTTTCAAGGAATAAACGAGCAATAGACGTGGATTTTTTAAAGAATATTTTTTCAAGGAATAAACGAGCAATAGACGTGGATTTCTTAAAGAATATTTTTTCAAGGAACATACGAGCAATAGGCGTGGATTTTTTAAAGAATATTTTTTCAAGGAACATACGAGCAATAGGCGTGGATTTTTTAAAGAATATTTTTTCAAGGAACATACGAGCAATAGGCGTGGATTTTTTAAAGAATATTTTTTCAAGGAACATACGAGCAATAGGCGTGGATTTTTTAAAGAATATTTTTTCAAGGAACATACGAGCAATAGGCGTGGATTTTTTAAAGAATATTTTTTCAAGGAACATACGAGCAATAGGCGTGGATTTTTTAAAGAATATTTTTTCAAGGAACATTCATCAAGGCTTAAACAAGGCGTGGATTTTTTAAGAATATTTTTTCAAGGAACATACGAGCAATAGGCGTGGATTTTTTAAAGAATATTTTTTCAAGGAACATACGAGCAATAGGCGTGGATTTTTTAAAGAATATTTTTTCAAGGAACATACGAGCAATAGGCGTGGATTTTTTAAAGAATATTTTTTCAAGGAACATACGAGCAATAGGCGTGGATTTTTTAAAGAATATTTTTTCAAGGAACAAACAAGCAATTCGGTATATTCAAGGTCCTGTCCCAATTTCCCAAATTGATTGTCCCGATCGATTTTAGGTATTTAAAATGTCGCCTTATGGTGGATGCTATAAAAAGTTCGGCCCTCAGTACCCATTTCTATATTATATTACTATTCTTGCTATCATCTTACTATTTCGTCCATTTAGAACGGTTTAAGACATTCATAAATTTATTTGTTATACTCCCAACTAACTTCTAAATGGACAGTAAATGCAAAAAAGTTTTAGTGGTGTAAATCGGTTTTGTTCCGTTTTCTGTTCGCTGGTAACTCAATACAAATCCTTAATTAATAGAGTTTTCTCTGTTTTCAATCTTCCTTCTGCTATTCTCATTTCATGTCATCCTACATTGTTGTCTACAACCACCAGCACATTTGAAGTTGATTCTCCTTGCCTGGCATTCCCTGCCACAGGAGAATGGCTAAACGACAAAGGCTTCCAGTTAAATTGCTTTGGTGTGTTTGGGATACCAAATGAGGGTAGGAAACGAATTACAAAACGACTAAAGAGGAGAGTAAATTTTGCATGCAGATATGTTTGTGAGTGTAACTGACGAGATATGAGGTTCTTACAGAAAAGAAAACAAAGACTATTCCTACATTTTTGACCTGAATCAGTTGAGTTTAAGTGAATTTGTCGTGTTAAGATATGTAAATTTGCATATCTGCTACTCCTTCTCCTGTAGTGGTTTCACAAAAAAGTGCTGAAGATTTCGGTGTGGCTGGCCTTCATTAAAGAAAAGAAAAAATTATTTTAAGGTGATACTCAACAAACTGACTAGTCGTACAACTTACGGTGTTCAGACCACAATGCAAATTAAAATACCAATATACTACGTTAAGGGGAACAAGAAGAAGGAGAAAAAACAACAACACACCAAACTCTGGTACATTAACCCGGCAAATGAAATACAAATAACTGCAGCAGATGTTGTATTCGTATGAAAAAAACGAAGCGAAAAATTATTCGCCACCACTCACACTCACCTGCCTTTGTATTTATGACGAGTTTTTTTTTAATTTTTTGTTTTCTGTTTTTATAGCCATAATTGAAGGTCAATTACGGTAGGGAATTCGCTTGCAAAGAACAATTATTAATAACATTTTTTGGGAGGTTGTTGTTGAGATTTTTTTTTAAATTGAAAATAAAACAGTGACTGCATGTTTTGTTATGTTTGTATATTTATTTCCTTATAAAAATAATTTGTTTTGTTTGTTTTATCATCAATTTGAAATTATAAACATTTTCAAGGTGAAGCTAATTTTAAAAATAACATTATTTTAATATTTGTAAAATATTCTATGATTTTTTTTAATCTACCCTTATGCCGACTGTCTGGTTTGGGTAATGGTTCAACGAATCACAGAAAAGAACGAATAGTATACAAAATGTTGACATAAAAACTTCTTATATACTATTCGTCCTTTTTGGGATTGATATTCCATAACACCTCGAACACAGCGAAAATGACGAAATTCCTTTGTGTAAAGACTGGGACTTATATTGGAAAAAATCTGCGAAGAATTTATTTATACATTAAGCTTCCGGAATGTTACTTCGTAATGATAAAATATAGTCACTTTGTTTGGAAATTGTGCCTAGGACCATAAACATGATTTTGTATTGGGTTTACACCCAACGAAATGCCGAATATTAGACAGATCTCTCTGAAGAAGATTGTTGACGTAGGGGAAGATATATACCAATAAGCTATGTCTGACTTTAACATGTGAAAACCTAGGCTGGTCCCTCTTTCATCTCAATTCTGGACGCTTACTTCCCCGCGGTGTCACCTGGGGTAGCTACTTACATCACCCGTTGATGTAGAGAGTTGATATTTGCCGCAAGTTCACCCATAAGAACTTTAAAAATGTGTTAAGGCGCCGGGTTAGTTGCCCACACTCTGAAAACCCCACCCACTATGAAAAAAGTAAGGTTGACGACCCCCGTAAACGTGTAAAGGACCACGATCTGCGAATCTGCACTTGGATTGTACGCACGTTGTACTGAACAGCCGCAGTTTCCGCTTTGGCGGATGTACTCAAGAAGTACACAGCTGATGCTATTGCCTTACAAGATAGCTGCCATGAAACGAGACATGCATTTGACTGCGGATTTATGGTTAAGAGGAGCATAAAAGACTTCGTATCCAGGTTCACTTCAGCAGATCAGCGAATTGCTATAATCCATGTAAAAGCTTCTACATCAATCTTATTTGCGCCCATGCACCACCGGAGGCAAAGATGAGCAGACCAAAAACATATATTACGAGTGTCAATAAGAAGCATGACCGCTGCCCTGGTCATGACATTAAAATTCTGTTAAGAGATTATAATGTAAAAATCTGAAGGGAAAATATGTTTGATCCCACCGTCGGAAAATTCAGACCCCATAATAAAACATCCGACAAGGCCATGAGGTTAATTGACTACGCGGCGGAAAAAACATGGTAGTTAGCAGCACCAGATTCAAACATATCGATATACGCAAGGCCATCTGGATTTATCCTGATCATACAACAAGAAATCAAATTGACCATGTTGTGATAGACCCAAGGCGTTTTATACGTTCGATAAATTCGAGGAGCGGATAACGATTCGGACCATTACCTTGTGGCAGCCAAGGTTCGCACTCGTCTCAATGTAGCAGAAAAGATGCGATCCAACACAACGCGGAAAGTCGACGTCGAAAAGCTGCAAATACAACAAGTAGCAGATGCTTAGTCTGCTCAAATTGTTAATAGAAAGCACTCCCGATAACAATATAGGAGCACAATGGCAAAAAATTACTCAATCCCCACAAATAGCAGCAAAAACAACACTCGGGTACCGATCAGGATTGTTGTAATGCTACTGAGAGAAAAGGAGAGAGTAGAAACGTATTGAGCATCTAGAAGAAGCATTCTACAATGCTTCTGTTATCAAAAAGTAACGTTGAAGAAGATACCTCATAACGAATAAGAGGGTACAGATTGTATACCACCTAGCCAAGATGAGGTCAGAATAGCAATCAAACGGCTGAAGAATAATAAAGCAGAAGGTGCCGATGGATTATCTGCCGAACTATTCAAGACCTGTGGTCAGATGCTGGTCAGGAGCATGCACCAGCTGATTAGTACAATTTGATTCCAATGATTGTAACCCCAGCACCCAGGAGACTTATTTCTCTATAGTTGGCACAGTACAACTATAGAGAAATAAGTCTCCTTCCCATTGCATATAAAGTGCTATCCAGCATGCTGTCTGAACGACTGAAGCCATGGTCAATGACATAATTGGACCATACCAATGCAGCTGTAGGCCTGGCAAATCCACTATTGACCAGATTTTCACTCTGCGCCAGATCCTGGAAAAGGCCCACGAAAAACACACCAACACATTCTACCAATTCGTCGACTATAAAGCCACATTCGACAGCCTTATTCGTTCAAAGGCGCCTAAAGCTATGTCTGCGATTGGCATTCCTGCAAACCCTTCTCGAGGATTCAGATATGAAGACAGTTTGTCGTGTATCCTAACATCCTGCTGGAAAAGGCCATACAAGATGCAAATGTGAACAGAAATGGTACTTGGTACCGCCATAAACAATACTAATAACATCAGCTTTGAAATCCAAAGAAGAATAGTGTTGGCCAACAGTTGCTACTATGGTATAAGCCGTTTAGACACAAGGGCATTTCCCGCCAGACCAAACTCTCACTCTACAAGACGCTGATATTACCCGTGCTATTATATGGATCTGAAGCATGGGCGCAAGCAAATGATGCAGCTCTTGGAGTGTTTGAGAGAAAAATTTTCCGAAAGATATATGGACCGATCTGGGTCGACGGTGAATATCACCGTCTAATGAACCATGAGTTTTACCAGCTATTCTCGGACATCGACATAGTTAGACAGATTGAGCTGCAGCGACTACGTTGGCTAGGTCATGTTGTGTGAATGGATGAAGATGCCCTAGCTCAAAAGGCATTTAAAAGCGAACCAGCTGATGGCTCACGCAGAAGGGGAAGGCATCGAATCCGATGGAAAGATCAAGTAGAAGACTACATTGCCGAGCGTGATCTATCAAATTGGAAAAACTGCGCAAAAGAACGACGCGCCTGGAAATCTTTTTTAAACTCGGCTTATGGAACAACCGTTATGTCATAAGCCAGCTAAATAAGTAAGTTCTTAAAAATATAATTAAAAAAATACACGGTTAACCGAATGTACTTCATGTTTATTTAAAAAAAAATATTTTCCTTTGAATTATTTCAAAAAATTCTTTACATATATTAACAAAAAAATGTCAACAGGGCTTAAAAAAATTAATCCATGAAAAATTAAGCATTTGCGCTTTCGATCATCATAATTTTCAAACTCATAAAACCCAAACGGGTTTAAAAAATAAATAACGGTTAATTAAAAAATCTCAGGAGACTTTAAAAATTATATTTTTTAATCCACATAACTTTAAAAATATTAGTAAAAAATCCTGACATTCCTTACAAATATATTTTCTATATTCATCTAAAGTATGTCATCCCATAATAATTCTCTTCCCACAATAATCAATGTGGTCACTTATCAACATTTGGCTTTGGCGTCTTACCCATACATTGGCCATTGACTGGCCATAGAATTAGGCCACAGTAAAATCCATGAAAAATACTATTATCATGGCCAATGTTGATGTTGGTTATAATACGTTTTGACTTCATTTTATTACCACCGATATTGATTTATCAAATAAGGAATCTGTCAAAGCCTCCCCTCTTAGCCGCATGTGAATAGATACCAAATGCGATGGAAAGACAGACGACACACACAAACACCACAACGCCCGGGTCTGGTTTTGGAATTTTCGCAGATTAAATCAATGGCATTATTGTTGTTTTATAGTCATCACAAAAAAAATGGGAGAGGGCCGGGTGGATGAGGAGAAGGACAGCCGATGGGTGTAGGTATGGCTATGTCAAAGAAAGCCAAAAAACCAAATAGAAATCCGCACACAAAAATCATATCAAACAATTTGATTTGACAATTTACACAAAAGCAGAAAGAGAACACATGGAATGGCAACAACAAAAACAAAAGCAACAATGACAATGAGTAGAATCATGGATGGCAGCTATCAAAGTGAGGAGTGCGAAAACAGGGGAAAAGCTTTACGCACAAAGAAATCAAAATTAAAAGGGTGGTCGCGGTGGTGCGGCGAATATGTGGGAAGATGGGTACGGGGTGTACCAAATATAAAAAGCCCAAGCCAAAGGGACAAAACTCAATTGGAAAGTAAGGCCAAAAAAAAAAATGTTTAACAATCATCAATGGGTGGGCAAAAAAATCAACAGAAGCAACAACAAAAATCCTGCACACACACAGACACACAAACGGAATAATGAAAATCCACTGCTAAACGATTAAATATCATCAGAATTCACATCGGCAGACTCATCATCAGCGTCTGCATCATTGCCATCGTCAGCCTCATCATCATCATCATACGCGTCGACATAACAATCCAGACAAAAATCAGCACAATCAGTAACGAACAAAAACAAACAAAAAAAAGACAGACACACAGACAAAAGGATGGACGGACAAGCGAACAGACAGACATACATTAATTCTGTATGTATTTACAAATGTAGCATCACAAACGATAGTCATCACATCACCATCATCCTGCCATGGTCTGCTCATCAGCCAAAGTAAGAATAAACAGGAAACTAACAACCTCTTTAAGTTCAATCGGGCCGAACTTTATATACCCTACACTATGAAGTTAACATTCAAAATACCTTAAATCGACCGGGACCAGGAGGGAACAAAATACCAAACAACAGACACGCTGGTTTAAAAATTGGAATATAATATGGCCCTTGAAAACATCTTCTTTATAAAATCCACGCCTTGAATGGTCGTTGAAAACATCTTCTTTATAAAATCCACGCCTTGAATGGTCGTTGAAAACATCTTCTTTATAAAATCCACGCCTTGAATGGTCGGAAAAAATATTCTTTAAAACATCTTCCACGCCTTGAATGGATAAAAAATCTTTATAAAATCCACGCCTTGAATGGTCGTTCTTCTTTATAAAATCCACGCCTTGAATGGACCTGGAAAAAATATTCTTTATAAAATCCACGCCTTGAATGGACCTGGAAAAAATATTCTTTATAAAATCCACGCCTTGAATGGTCGTTGAAAACATCTTCTTTATAAAATCCACGCCTTGAATGGTCGTTGAAAACATCTTCTTTATAAAATCCACGCCTTGAATGGTCGTTGAAAACATCTTCTTTATAAAATCCACGCCTTGAATGGACCTGGAAAAAATATTCTTTATAAAATCCACGCCTTGAATGGACCTGGAAAAAATATTCTTTATAAAACACCTCCTTCCTTATAAAATCCACGCCTTGAATGGTCGTTGAAAACATCTTCTTTATAAAATCCACGCCTTGAATGGTCGTTGAAAACATCTTCTTTATAAAATCCACGCCTTGAATGGTCGTTGAAAACATCTTCTTTATAAAATCCACGCCTTGAATGGTCGTTGAAAACATCTTCTTTATAAAATCCACGCCTTGAATGGTCGTTGAAAACATCTTCTTTATAAAATCCACGCCTTGAATGGTCGTTGAAAACATCTTCTTTATAAAATCCACGCCTTGAATGGTCGTTGAAAACATCTTCTTTATAAAATCCACGCCTTGAATGGTCGTTGAAAACATCTTCTTTATAAAATCCACGCCTTGAATGGTCGTTGAAAACATCTTCTTTATAAAATCCACGCCTTGAATGGTCGTTGAAAACATCTTCTTTATAAAATCCACGCCTTGAATGGTCGTTGAAAACATCTTCTTTATAAAATCCACGCCTTGAATGGTCGTTGAAAACATCTTCTTTATAAAATCCACGCCTTGAATGGTCGTTGAAAACATCTTCTTTATAAAATCCACGCCTTGAATGGTCGTTGAAAACATCTTCTTTATAAAATCCACGCCTTGAATGGTCGTTGAAAACATCTTCTTTATAAAATCCACGCCTTGAATGGTCGTTGAAAACATCTTCTTTATAAAATCCACGCCTTGAATGGTCGTTGAAAACATCTTCTTTATAAAATCCACGCCTTGAATGGTCGTTGAAAACATCTTCTTTATAAAATCCACGCCTTGAATGGTCGTTGAAAAAATCTTCTTTATAAAATCCACGCCTTGAATGGTCCTTGAAAAAAATATTCTTTATAAAATCCATTCCCTTGAAAAAATAATCTTTATAAAATCCACGCCTTGAATGGTATATCGAGTTGTTGCAAACGGTATGATAAATTTAATAAACGTCCCACCTTATGTTGTAGAGCATAAAATATTTATTTATACTGACTATGTTATTAGTCAAAAACAGAAGTGTAACAATAATGTTAAATCCTCCACCGCCACATGATACTTCAGCATACATACACCTTCAAACCCCTGACAGTCAACCATCCATCGAACTATACAGCATCACACCGACAATCGTCCAGTTATTATAGACTTTACCTCAGTCATTGCCACTGTCGACTGCCACTAACACCACTAGAAGGCCGACCGACCAACCAACCATTACAACTACAATAATATTTCTGGTCCTTGTATTCCTCCTCCTTCTCTCTCCAACAAACTATCACAATGTTTGGTAGCCAAACGAACAAAGAATAAATGTTGAAACCCTCCATCCCCCTCAGGTTCCCTTCTCCTTTCCACTGTTATTCAAAATTCTCACAGCCATCACCATAGAGAAAAATATGTTAAAACACACAAAAACATGCAAGCCAACCAACCGACCGGCCAACAATGAATGGATGGATGTATGTATGCTGGTTCATCGGCAAGCATGATGGCTGGTCGACTGTCTACTATGGAAGTTTGGTTAAAAAAGAACTTTCTTTACCCGAAAAAAAATTACACAAAAATCAACAAGATTCTCTCCGAAAAATAAAACTAAAGACAAAAAAGGTTTTCCAAAAAATATATAAAAAGGAAAAAAAAAGTAACTTCATCGACCATATGGATGGCAAGGCAGGCAGTCTTACGAACTGTGTGTATGGATACACGGAGTTCGTTTATTTGTCCGTCTGTCGGCATGACCATATTTGTTAACGACAACAACAACAGTTTGATATCAAAGGTGACTATGTATTGGCAAAAAATGTTTGAATGGCAAACTAACTGAATGTCCAGTGCATGGAGTAGGGCCAAGAAAATGCGAATTTGGGGGAAAGGTTATTCACTTGGGATTAATGGTAGCTATGAAATTAATAAAGCTATTGCAAAAATTAGTACTGCCAGTACATAGGCCACACAATCGTGGAAAAAGGTAAAAAATCGGAGGATTTTTAAAATTTGTGTGTTGTCTAAAAATTCTCGGAATGCTTTTCCTAAATTTTCCGATGGTCCTTAAAAATATATTTTTTAAAAAATTCCCATGGTGATGGTATATAACTTCTCTAAAATTTGTTTTAAGAAATCTGATGGCCTTTATTTATTTTAATTCGACGACACAGAGTCCTAAAGTACTTTTAAAATATTTAAAAAAAACTTTAGTTTTTCAAAAATATTTTATAATAATTTTAAAGTCACTTATAATTTGTATTTAAAAATTCTAAAGGTTATCAAAAATAAAAAATCGTCCCTTATAGTATAAAAGGTCTTCAGAAATATGTGGATTGTTATAAATATCCACCTTTAAAGATTAAAAATGAAAATCCTTCATCCTTAAAAAATTTGATAACCTTTAAAAAACCCACGCCTTGTCGTTTCCAAAAAACTGCTGATGATCCCTTAAATATATTATATATAAAAACCACGTCTCATATGATAAAGGTCATTCGAAAATATTTTAAGGGAAACAACCACACCCACCCCCAACAATGAGTTTCAAAAAATCGATATTTAAACATTTAATTTGCAATACCAAATATACTAGGGAATGTGAAAATTTGGAAAGCTCTACCTTATACAGAAAGCCTTCTAAAAATATATTAATATTGCCCATATTCGACGGACCCATCTGGCAACGCCATAACTTTTGACAGAGATGTCACATCGCTTAATGACATACCACGTTTGAAGCGTCAGTCCAAGCAGATTTTTACCATGAACAAATACACGCCACGCGAGCGCTCTGAAATTGTTGAAAGTCAATTGTGAAACTCAACGTGCTTTCAAAACATTAAAAAATGTGAGAAGTGCGCCTTCTAAGAACACCATTAAGCGTTTATACGAAAATTTTTTGACTGGTAAGGCTCTTTCTAATCTGAAAAAGCCATATAAAAGTCGACCAAGGCGATCGGCCGAGAATTTCGCTGCCGTACGAGCCAGGGTTGAGAGGTCATTGCTCCGTCCACTTTACAATGGATTATTCGCATTGATTTGCATTTGTTCCCGTACAAAATTCAATTGACGCAAAGAATGTTGGCTACGGACAAGCCTCGTCGATTAGAATGGGACCAAAGACGAGGCTTTGGACGAGCAATTTAGGAGCAAAATTATCATGTCCGATGAAGCCCATTTCACATTGAATGTGACCGTAAATAAGCAAAATTGCCATTTTTACGCCACTGAAAATCCTCAGGAGATTCAAGAAGAGCCTCTTCATGATGAAAAAGTCACAGTTTGGTGCGGCGTTAGTGCGAAAACGGTCATTGGGTCGTTTTTATTCCAAAATGAAAATGGCCATGCTGTTACCATCAATCAGGAGCGTTATCGCGACATGATGACCAATTTTGTGATGCCAATTATTCGTCGAAAGCGTATGAGGCAGTTCTGGTTTCAACAAGACGGCGCTCCACCACACACAAGTCGCATAACAATCGATTTTCTGAAGAATTTGTTTCCGGGCCGTTTGATGTCGAGAAGTGGTGATTTGGACTGGCCACCGCGTTCGCCCGATTTGACGCCGCCTGACTTCTTCTTGTGGGGATATTTGAAGTCAAAATTGTACGTTAACAAGCCAAGGACTGTAGAAGAGCTTAAGGACAACATTCGTGAAGAAATAGCCGCTATTTCGGCCGAAATGTTGGCAAAACGATGGAAAATGCAGCAAAAAGGGCCAACGGTCAACGCCAGAGGCGGCCATTTGAGAGATATCATATTCAAAAATTAATGTTAACAAATCTACTTGGAATAAATTAAATGATTAACATTGTCAACCGCCAAATTTTTATTTTTTTCTTTGATTTAAAAAAAAAATGTCGTCGAATATGGGCAACCCTGTAATTCCTTTAAAAATATTTCATAAGAAATCTACATTTGTCATTTAATATATTTTCATAAAAGATCCTTACATTTTACTAATAAACTCTAAAAAAAATATTCATTAAAAATATACACTTACTGGTCCACAATTCCTTCTGAAATATACTAAAGCAAATCTGATGCTCCTTTACAAATATTCTATATATATATATATATATTGTTCTGCATATTCTTCGATTCTTAGCAGGCTCTTATTTTCGATAAAAAACTCGCTTGTTGGTGGGATGGCTGCTGAAAAAATATTCTTAAAGAAATACACGTTTATTGGACAGCGTGTTCTTAAAAAATCCCTAAAAATCCATGCTTATGCAGGTATTGGCGCTATCCGCAATGCTTGTGGGCGTATACATGTGATTTTGTGTTTGTAACGTATACGCAACAATGAACATGCTACGAAGTTACATGTGGTGAGTTTGTATTCCAAAAATAGTCTTTAACAAGTAGCACGTGAAAAAAGCGTTAAGTTCGACCGGGTCGAAGTTTGGATAGCTTCCACTATACTGGCATATACTTGCAATGCAAATATAGGGAACATACCAAAAA
This sequence comes from Musca vetustissima, assembly GCF_032173495.1. Classification (NCBI taxonomy): domain Eukaryota; kingdom Metazoa; phylum Arthropoda; class Insecta; order Diptera; family Muscidae; genus Musca; species Musca vetustissima. The sequence continues at coordinate 60,462 of NW_026878410.1, read as the reverse complement.
CGGAACAGATACCGATAATTCTACAAACCGATTTATGTATGCACACCAAATACAAATTTCAGCAATTTTTAATGGGTATTTTTCCAAAATCTGAAAACCCCAAAACGTTGACTGATACTAATAACGCACGGTAGACTATAAAATCCTCATACTACTGCAATTTAGAGCGCAATGTTATAACATTGCGTCATATATGACGCTATGCTTAAAGGGGAACCAATATGGATTACATAGTGTAGGATTTAGCGAATATTTGGGGTTATAATTATATGAGGGCTATGCCTAATTAATGACCGATATTTGCCAATTTCGACCCAATATTTCAGTTTTATATCTCAATTCATTCCTTCATGAGATGTCATTAAACGGAGGAGATGTCTAAATGCTTACCGATATATTTCATTATCGTCAGATTTCAGTTTTTTCACATGCAACAAATTAGATAACTATTTTAATATATTTTAATATAATAAATGGGGTTATATGAGGACTACCCCTAAAAGGAGGCGAACATTTATAATTTGTGGGAGGGAGATTAGTTACCATATACGGTTACAAAATACCAAATAACAGCACACTTGGTTATACTACCGAAAATGAGGGCTCACCAAATTTTACAATTTTTAGCGAAAAGATTTGCACTCCATTAAGAACCCAATGTACCAAATTGCAGCGAATTCAGTTATAAAAAAGCGCCCAAGAACCCCAAAATACCGAAAATTGTGGGGTACCCTTATGTGGGTGCTATCCGATAAATGGACCAATATTTTTTATTTTTAGTGGAGATAAGAATAAGAACTCAAAGTATTAAATAACAGCGAATTCGACTGAAAACGCGCATGAGAACCCCAAAACTATATATGGGAGCTATATATAAATCTGAACCGATTTTCTCCAATTTCAATGGGGTTTGTACTTGGACCAAATAAGTGACCTGTGCAATATTTAATCCAAATCGGATTATAAATGCGATCTGTACTTTGTTCACAAAAATACATTGACGGACAGACGGAGGAAGGACAGACGGACATGCTTAAATCGACTCAGAACGTGATTCTATGCATATTCTCAAACATTTGCACAAAGACATAATACCGGAATTCAGTTGAAAATGCCCTCAAAATCCCCAAAAACACCGAAAATTGGGGTGTACCCTTATATGGTAGCTATGCCTAAACGTGGACTGTTATATCCCACCTTCAAACTTGACCTGCTTGCAGACAAAATTTGTGGCGATCTATCTCAATTCCTTTAGAGGCTAGAGTTATTATAACAGGCAGACGGACATGGCTAAATCGTCATAGAATTTTGCGTTGATCTAGAATATATGGCAATATTGCCAATTTTTTAATATTCCATTTTCAAAAAAACCAGCTTTTTTGTTTTTGTGGCACATCTATGATTTTTGGTACACATATAGAGAAAAATGTTCTGACTCCGAAACCGTTCGCGATCAAATTTTTGATTGATGTGCGCAAAAATTATCGAGGTTTTAATTTTGGGCATAAGAAAAAAATCTTAAAATTACGCCGTTTATTATATTGACCAAAAACGTTGATATATATCTTCCTCCGTAAAATAAGAATATGAATATATTATAATAATCACGATAAAGTTGCACATATTCGCGAAATATGAGAAAAATAAAAAAATATAGCAGATTACATCAATATTTTCATTATATTAATGACATACACACACCTAAAAAATAATTTAAAAATATCTACATAATCTAAACATTGATGATGAATCAAATGATATCAAAATCACACAAGTCCGTGTAGCGGTTTCTAAATCAAAGCGACAACAAAACAAGATATTGAGGAAAAATATTTGTTTTTGGTTCGAAAAAATAATGTCATCATATTTAATTTTTTAATTGTATTCAAGAAATTTCAGAAAAAAATGTTGGGGTTATTCTGCTATTTTAGCCGAATTTCGTCGAAAAATTGACATATATAATAATCACTTTCTGTGTATAAGTATACGCCTTGCGGATTATATGAAGACCCTTCCGATAAATCTTAGAATTCTATAAATAGGAATAAATCTTAAAATAAAATAATATTATGAAATATACATTTTAAATTGCGTGTAAATCGCGTAATTCTCAAAATCATTTGATGCGCATGCGGTTTCCAGGAAGTACTGAAGTTTATCTTCCAATCCATATATATTTTGCGAAATTTCATTTGACGGCTAAGATGTGCCGCACGTTACATTGAAGTACCCAAAAAATCGTAAAACGCGAATAATTTCCGAAAACTCCATATGCCATTAACGCGCATCCGATTTCGGTGTGCACCCTAAAAAAATACATCGATCTATACCGATTTCAATGTGGTCCATTAAGGACCATGGATGTGCCGGCTCATACTAGTTTTGAGATAATTTGGGTACATCTCCCTTTCGGCTGAAGTTTTTAAAGTTCTCTTTTCGAACAAGATCAACATCCGTATGAGGTCATTTATTGAAGCGGAAATGATACACAGAAAACGCAAATAAATCCGCGATATTTTCAAAAACATTTTTTGCCAAATTTCGTGTTTTTGGAAGGCCAGTTCCCGCCGTTCTAGTAGATGGATTTTCACGAAGAAGATTTTATATCATCCGAAACGTAAAAAACCTTATTGATCGCGGGTACCCATATCATTCAGTTGACAGAGAAAAATAGGTTTTTTTTTTAGAAATTTGATCGGCCAAAATTCGCACCTTCGGATGAGTATTACTCTGAAGCTGTGCATACTACATACACAAAATACATATCAAATTACGCAGATTCGCGACTACAATAATCTTATAATCGATTTTTAGAAATTCCTGTTTGCGTATTAAAGCTAGAAGTAAAATTAAAAAAAAACACTCAAAATCGAGCTTCAAAATGTCAGCATCATTTAAAGGTAGATGCAGTTAAAATTTTGAAAAATGATACATAAGGGGCGTAGTCCCCATTTTGTTGACTTCTAGTTTTCTTTTGACACGAAGACCGTGCAATGAGTGGCTTAGTCACAAATCGATAGAGAACATAAAAAAACTGGTTCGCCTCAACCTGTTTTTACACATTTTTTTACATTAAAGTAGACACAGCTTCCACCAAAATAAAGTTTGGAGGTCAATATCATGAACAGTTTGCAACGACAGATCAATTAACCTAAAACTATTCACTATATAAGGAGCGTAGTCCCCGTTTTGTTGGCTTCTAGTTTTACTTTGACACGAAGACCGTGAAATGAGTGGCTTAGTCAAAAATAGATAGAGAACATAAAAAAAAGGTAGACACAGCTTCCACCAAAATTAAGGTTGGAGGTCAACCCAAACCCAAACTAAAACTATTCACTTTTTTTCATATACTTAAGTAATTCCCGAGTTATAAAGGGGTGAACCTCCGCTTCAGCTATGTTAAAAAATTGGCAATATTGCCCATATGTGCTTTATAGGGTCGGAAAATATTGTTTCGAAGAGTTAAAAACGGAAAAACAAAATTAAGGTACTCTCCATATTATAGTGGAGGGTATAAAAATAACGATTATTGGTCTGTTGGTACTTCAAAAGGATTTTTTAAAAGATCCACACTTATTGGTCTATTGGTTCTTCAAAAATATTCTCTAAAAAATCCACGCTTATTGGTCGGCTGATTATTAAAAATTATTAGTTTTAAAAAAAATTAGTCACCATTCTTTAAAAAATACACTCTTATTGTTCTGCAGGTTCTTCAGAAATATACTTTAAAACTACTTTTAATTGGTCTGTAGTTTCTTCCATAATATTCCTAAAAGTCCAGGCTTATTTGGTCTGAGGGTCGTTGAAAAATATTTCTTGAAGAAACCACTTTACTGGTTCATAAAAAATCGTAATCGTTGTCATTATGGTCGTATACATGTTGGAAGCTTGGCTGTAGCGTATACGCAAATATGAACATGTGTTATGGAAGTTTGAGACAAAGGCATATGTTTTGGAAAAAAACAAATAAATAAATGTTATTCTAGATTTGAAATTCTTGGAGCTCTCTTGGTTTGATATTGAGTTGTTCCTATGAAATATGACTTTCAGACGATTCCTGTGCTGTTTAACTCGTTTTCATAGTTTATCACCCCATCATCATTACGTCGTAACAACCATTTATTTAATGTAAATTCAAAGCCTTTGTTCTCCCTCGTTTTTAATAAGACTTCTTATCCTTTTATATGCATAATAGAATGAACGAATGAATATAAAACATGTTGTACGCTCTTAACTTTTGTAATGCAATTTATTGCCTACATTAGTTTGTGGTCAAGTGCCAAAGTTCTACATTAAATAAAATACTTACAACTTCGTCATACGAACAAAAAAAAAATCCGAACGAGTCCTTTTAAATCAAACCTTTTTGACAAAAACCAAAAATGAAAGAAAAAACAATTCAACATACATGGCCATGAATGTAAGCCATTGCTGATGATGGCACTTCAGCTCAGTTCTGTTGGTTGGTAGTGGTCACATCTATTCATTTTTCATGTTTTCACCTTTTTTTCTTTTTCGGAGCTGTTGTTGTTGGATTTGTTCGTATTGTAATTTAACGTATGTATTCTCTCTACATTCCCTATTTCATACTTCGTTTATTTTATTTTTTCGTTTAATTTTTTTGTGGTGCACAATGTTACACAGATTCGTTTTTATTGCAACTATGATTTGTGTGAAGTTGTTGTTGTTGCTGCTGTTGCTGTTGCACTGTTACTTCCATGGAGTCTATTTTCGATGTTCGCCCGTTCGTTCATTCGTTTTTTGTCATTTCAATTTAAAAACTTGTTTGCTAGCCAGCCAGCTATCGTCTCTGGCTATGACTCTGACTCTGTGGTACGGACGAAGAACCAAAACGCAAACAGACAGACCGACAAACATTTACAGTAGTGTAAATTTTGTTGACTATTCGCATGGATGGTTGTTACAATGCAAACATTGCCAGGCAGACAGCCAGCGATCCAGACCGACAGATAGATAGCTATGTGCATTTTACAGATAAACGAATATGTAATGCTAGATTATTTACCTGTACAGGAGTGTGTGTGAGTGTGTTTGTACGAATGTTGCCCATTTGGGACCACTGAAGAGTATTTGAAAAATTGCAAATCGACTCGATGTGTGAAGGAATGCTCGCGTTTATGATAGATTTTTGTTTTAATATAACTTAGTTGAACGATTTTTGTTTCCTTCTAAAGTGTTTTAGAATTTAATTTATTTATAGATATATAAATAATATATTCGAAAATGTGGGAAAAATTTGTATGTGATTTTCTATATAAAAACAGACAGTTAACAACTATAATGAATTTAATTGCTAAAAATTGTACACAATATTTTCACAAGGATTACGAGTGGATTTTTTTACGATCTGATGTGTTATAATCATGCAGTTTTTAGAAATTTTTTTGAAGAGCATCAAGACCTATAAGCGTGAAAAATTACAGTTTTTTTTGGAACCTGAATACCTGTCAGCGTGGATTTTTTAAAGAATGGGGTTTTCAATGATCATCCGAGCAATATGCGTGAATTTTGTAAGAATAGTTTTTTAAGAACCCGAAGACTTATCTGGGTGGATTTGTAAGAGGTATTTTTTATCTAGGTGGATTTGTAAGAGGTATTTTTTGAAGAACTTGTAAACTAATAGACATATATTTTGAAGAACCTCAAGAGTTATAAGCGTAAAATTTTTAGAGAATATTTTTTGAAGCGTAAATACTTTTGAAGAATTTTTTAAAGACTATTTTTTGAAGTGTAGATTTTTTTAAGAATATTTTCTGAAGAATATTTTTTAAAGAATATTTTTGAAGAAGATTTTTGAAGCGCAGATTTTTTGAAGTGTAGATTTTTTAAAGAATATTTTTTTTTAAAGAAGAAAATTTTTTGAAGAATATTTTGTGAGAATATTTTTTGAAGAAGATTTTTGAAGCGCAGATTTTTTAGAGAATATATTTTGAAACGTAGATTTCATAAAGCATATTTTTTGAAGCGTAGATTTTTTAAAAAATGTCTTTAGAAGCGTTGATTTTTTAAAGAATATTTTTTGAAGTGTAGATTTTTTTTTTTTTTTTTTTTTAAGAATATTTTTGAAGCGTAGATTTTTTAGAGAATATTTTTTGAAGCGCAGATTTTTTAGAGAATATTTTTTGAAGCGTAGATTTTTTTAAGAATATGTTTTGAAGCGTAGATTTTTTAAGAATATTGTTTTTGCAAAATAGTCAGGCTGAATCCCAGTTTGTTGTTTTTTATAAAAACAACTATTTATTAGTGGGGAATGTATGGCATTGTTTGCCGAGGGGTAAGGCAGGGAAGACTATAGTTTCGGATCACGCCACTGATCCTCATCAGTTCCCTTAGTTTTTTGTTGGGATATTCTCCCCAGAAGCTATTGCTTCTGCATGAGAATTTCGCTGGAGCCTCACTTCGAGGTTAACAAGGCATTTACAAACAATACCACACCTTTCCCACTGTTGTGTGTTGTCACATCGCGACAAATGCACACAACGACTTTGTTGGTGTTGCTAGTATACAGCAACAAACCAAACAGTTTAACAGTGCCTGCGTCTACAACTTCAGTAGTGTTGGCGGTTTATTTGGGATACCATTTTTATTTTGTTTTTGCAAAATAGTCAGGCTGAATCCCAGTTTGTTGTTTTTATAAAAAACAACTATTTATTAGTGGGGAATGTATGGCATTGTTTGGCGAGGGGTAAGGCAGGGAAGACTATAGTTTTATTGGGCATGCATTATTGGGCATGCATTCCTCTAGCCTAATTGGGCATGCTCTGACCAGCATCTGACCACCAGTCTTAAATAGTTCGGCTGGTAATCCATCGGCTCCTGCTTTTTATTATATTTTAATAGCATTAACTGCTATTCTGTCCTCATCTTGCCTAGGTAGTATACACTCTTTACCGTCATCACTTATTGGTTCTGGGGTATCTTCTTCACCGCCTCTATTTGATACCAGCAGCTTTTCAAAATGCTCCTTCCTGATCCTTAACACGCTGTCTGTATCTGTCACCAGGATTCCCTCTTCATTTCTACAGGAGGATGTGCCTGCACCAAAACCATCGGTTTGGGGTTATATACTCGTTGGTAACATTTCCGGACTTCATTCTGACTCCTGTACATTCGCTCATCGTATCGATCGAACATCTTAAACACTTGTCGAATGCCTTCCGTCTATAACAACATGATTAATTTGATTTCTCGTTGCTTGATCAGGAGAAATCCAGGTGACCTTGTGTATATCGAGATGCTTGAATCGGGTGCTTCATTAATTTCCGACGATGGGGCCAAAAATATTTCCCTTCCGATTTTTGCATTAAAATCGCCTAGCAGATATTTAATATCATGACCAGGGCAGCGATAAAAATATGCTCATAAAATATGTGTTTGGTCTGTCAGCTCATCTTTGTATTCTGTCAAAGCATGGGCGCAAGTAAGACTGATGTAGAAGAACTTCGCTTTTATACGGATTATTGGATGTTAAAACCAATCAGAGTCATTGCTTGATATCTACCATCCCCTACGCCAACCAAGTATTTTTATAAACAATTTTAAAAATTAATTTATCTGAGGTTATTGACTTTATGTTTCAATCATCTAATAAATATATTTTGAAATTCCAAACTATTTGCTTGAAATCTTTTGATGACATTGTTTCGGAAAAATAAATAAAACCCTCCGTTAATAGTTTTATAATTGAATTATCACAAAAATATAAACGAATTTCAATTTTTTTCTTTCTTTGCCGAATCTATGTCAATCCCAGATTGTTCTCAAGTTATTTAGTTTTTTGTTGCTGTTGTTTCGAAATGTAAACATATGAATTTATGCTGTTGGTTGTTTAACATTCCCACAATTTCAGTCTCATTCATTCGAGCGGGTTTCTAATCGAGATTACAATGATTTGTGTTATGAATCTCATAAATTTAGTTTTCACTTTGTTCATCATTTCATTTCGTCTTTTTTGGTTTGATTTCATTTCATTTAGATTCGATTCAATTCGTTTTGCTTTAGCACTATATTCAGCTATGTACATATGAATGTATGTCTGTATGTAATTGCCTTTGTTGTGTTCATTCATTGTTTTTTGCCTGTCTGTCTTCCCTTCTCTCTCCTATCAGCTGCCATCATCATCATCAATTCATTCAAACATCCACAATTTAACCAAAGCGATTTGTGATTTCTGAAAAACGACATCATCACCACCATCGACCGACCACGGCCACGGCGAGCAAAAAGAAAAAGAACAAAAAATCCCCTACCCTCTGTGATGCTGGTGACAAAACAAATCCAAAGAAAAGACAAACGACACAGAAAAAAACAATCCGAACATTCTTGGACCACAAATAAAATGAAATAAAACAACAAAAGTAACAGCAACAAGAACAACGATATTGAATGATAGAGGAATAAGCTTTTTAACACTCCATAAACCTAGGAAAGGGAATAGTCGAACAACTACGACATCGACACGAAGAGCAACAATCTCTTCAATGCCAACATGCAACAATATTTGGCCAAACGACAGGCAGGGTGACTAGCGTCTAGTTGACTGTCACAGCCTGGCGAGGCCATTAAAATGTTTTTTTTTTTCGTTTTTGGGAGGTTGGGTGGCTGCTGCCTCGCCTGGTTACACTTGAAAATGACTCTGATGGGCCATTAACTAAGTGTGGCATGCAAAACTGGCAAATGGGATTAATTTTTTCGAAGGGAAAATTCCTGTTGATCTTATCCTGTGCCAGTGAGAGACATCATTAATGCTAGGAATACTCACACATACATAGACGACAATGGAAAATCCAGTTAATGGACATAACTAGTGGACTTTTGAAGGTTGAATCGCCCGTTGGGATATAACAATTGACAGTTCAACCGAACATTCCAAAAATTGGAACCAATATTACATCCATTGAAAATTGGCAGTAAGAATAATTAGATAAACATTATTATGGGTTTAAATCATTTAAATTACTCGTTGGAAGGATAAATTAATGTTGTATTTTAGGCAGACTAAAAACAGTTTTACCCTGTAAGGAGCGGATTTTTAAACAATATTTTTACAGGGATCCTCAGCCATTAAGGCGTGGATTTTTAAAGACTACTTTTACAGGGACCCTCAGTCATTAAGGCGTGGATTTTTAAAAAATATTTTTATAGGCCATTAAGGCGTGGATTTTTAAAGAATATTTTTACAGGCCATTAAGGCGTGGATTTTTAAAGAATATTTTTACAGGCCATTAAGGCGTGGATTTTTAAAGAATATTTTTACAGGCCATTAAGGCGTGGATTTTTAAAGACTACTTTTACGGGGACGCTCAATCATTAAGGCGTGGATTTTTAAAGACTACTTTTACAGGGATCCTCAGCCATTAAAGCGTGGATTTTTAAAGACTACTTTTACAGGGACCCTCAGTCATTAAGGCGTGGATTTTTAAAGAATATTTTTACAGGCCATTAAGGCGTGGATTTTTAAAGAATATTTTTACAGGCCATTAAGGCGTGGATTTTTAAAGAATATTTTTACAGGCCATTAAGGCGTGGATTTTTAAAGAATATTTTTACAGGCCATTAAGGCGTGGATTTTTAAAGAATATTTTTACAGGCCATTAAGGCGTGGATTTTTAAAGAATATTTTTACAGGCCATTAAGGCGTGGATTTTTAAAGAATATTTTTACAGGCCATTAAGGCGTGGATTTTTAAAGAATATTTTTACCGGCCATTAAGGCGTGGATTTTTAAAGAATATTTTTACAGGCCATTAAGGCGTGGATTTTTAAAGAATATTTTTACAGGCCATTAAGGCGTGGATTTTTAAAGAATATTTTTACAGGCCATTAAGGCGTGGATTTTTAAAGAATATTTTTACAGGCCATTAAGGCGTGGATTTTTAAAGAATATTTTTACAGGCCATTAAGGCGTGGATTTTTAAAGAATATTTTTACAGGCCATTAAGGCGTGGATTTTTAAAGAATATTTTGTACAGGCCATTAAGGCGTGGATTTTTAAAGAATATTTTTACAGGCCATTAAGGCGTGGATTTTTAAAGAATATTTTTACAGGCCATTAAGGCGTGGATTTTTAAAGAATATTTTTACAGGCCATTAAGGCGTGGATTTTTAAAGAATATTTTTACAGGCCATTAAGGCGTGGATTTTTAAAGAATATTTTTACAGGCCATTAAGGCGTGGATTTTTAAAGAATATTTTTACAGGCCATTAAGGCGTGGATTTTTAAAGAATATTTTTACAGGCCATTAAGGCGTGGATTTTTAAAGAATATTTTTACAGGCCATTAAGGCGTGGATTTTTAAAGAATATTTTTACAGGCCATTAAGGCGTGGATTTTTAAAGAATATTTTTACAGGCCATTAAGGCGTGGATTTTTAAAGAATATTTTTACAGGCCATTAAGGCGTGGATTTTTAAAGAATATTTTTACAGGCCATTAAGGCGTGGATTTTTAAAGAATATTTTTACAGGCCATTAAGGCGTGGATTTTTAAAGAATATTTTTACAGGCCATTAAGGCGTGGATTTTTAAAGAATATTTTTACAGGCCATTAAGGCGTGGATTTTTAAAGAATATTTTTACAGGCATCCTCAGCCATTAAGGCGTGGATTTTTAAAGAATATTTTTACAGGCATCCTCAGCCATTAAGGCGTGGATTTTTAAAGAATATTTTTACAGGCATCCTCAGCCATTAAGGCGTGGATTTTTAAAGAATATTTTTACAGGCATCCTCAGCCATTAAGGCGTGGATTTTTAAACAATATTTTTACAGGCATCCTCAGCCATTAAGGCGTGGATTTTTAATGAATATTTTTACAGGGACCCTAAGCCATTAAGGCGTGGATTTTTAATGAATATTTTTACAGGGACCCTAAGCCATTAAGGCGTGGATTTTTAATGAATATTTTTATACTGACCCTCAGCCATTAAAGACCATTTTTAACTGGATTTTAATGTAGTCATCATGGGTTAATATCTGCGCTAGCTTTGAGATTTTTACTCAAAGCAAATACAAGCTTTACTGCTTTACACATATTAAAAAACACGAATCAGGAAATACTACAAGGAACTAATTTCTTTCTCATTTACTCCACTAATTACATAGCATACTCATATTCGTATGGTGTATATGTCCGAAACATATGTACATACATATGAATTGAATAAATATCTTAAATATTCACATCAACACTAGATTTCCCAACCACTTATTTTAATTATCTATAAATGGACACAACCTGCCCGATAAAGAGAAACCTGTGCGGAGTGGGTTAACTGACTGGCTGGCATGTTGTGTTGGCAACTCTCTTTTCAATCTGTGGATGGCGATGCGATGATGAGGACTGCAAATGGACAACGGCAATCAACTTATCCATGGGATTCAGTGAGACATAAATGCAATTCAGTATAATTAACCTAAAGTATGTCCATTATGCTAAACATTCCATACACCTTTGGGTCTACACCCCGCTATGTGGCTAGATGTGGATGGACGGATGGATGGCTAGATGGAGCCACAACATTCAACATTGATGGTGATAATCGTCGACATCATCATCATAATCGGGGAGATACAATTTGTATCTGTTCATTGAACAAGACCGGACGGATAACACAAACGAGAAATAAAAAAACAACAACAAATGATGCGAACAACAACAACAAACATAAACAAAAAACAACAGAGAGACATTGGAAAGAATGAAAGAATGGGAAACGAAACAAAAGCATTAAAAATGTATATCCAGACTAAATGCTCATTCATCTTTTCGTCGTTGGCGTTGTCGCTGTCGTCGTAGTCGTTTTGTCGGTTTGGTGTGGCTCATAATCATATTTCCAACTTCGCCTCCTCCCCGTTAAATGCCTTTGCCACCATCGCCACCTTTATGATGATGGCGGCGATGCCCGTTGATGATGGGAGATGCTGCTGGACGAGATTGTCTGTGTGTGATTGTGGTGTTAACAACTTCAACGATCTGTGAGATGGTTGTTGTTTGGCTGTTCAGTTCGCTCAGTTGCCGGAACGTTGGAATGAATGGTTGGATCCGTCTGTCCGAGCATTCTTCATTGCCCCTTTTTTTTAGGCCGTGAATTCTGTAGCTGAATAGTAGAATCGTACATCTGTTTGTTTGTCGATTTGTATGACTATCTGTCGCTTGCTTTACACATCTCTACATGGACGGACAGGCAGACAGCCACACAGAACTCTATGTTCTGCCTACTGCCACCACCACCACCTCAGCCATCGCCACTCGTAGTGGCTGCTTCACTTGTTTATTTCACGGATGCTGCCGCCACTTCTCCTCTTGTTCAACGTTTGCTGAATAATGTTCGCGCTGCCGTTGTTCCGCTTATTCTACGGTTTTGCGGCTCATTGGCATTTTGATTTGATTGCCGTTCGTCTGTGTGTGTTTTTTGTGTTAACTACAGCTGTGTGAATTTGTACATCAGACACACGTACGCGCACACACACAACGTTTTCATAGCTAAATCACAATTATGTTTTTACAATACTCTCATTGAGCTCTTAAGGGAACCCCCCCCATTCTCGATTTTTTATTTTTAAGATTTTAAATGGGCTGGTAAATAAATGCCAATGCTTGTTAAGGTTTGTAACTTTGCACATATATATTTGAAGATTTAAAGAGGAAGAAAAATAATTTACAAAAAAATTTTGTTGTTGTTTTGTTGTTGTTTTTTGTGATCAAAGAAAAGTCCTTATTTTTGATGGCGGGCATGATAACTCCTCACTGGAACATCGGAATCCGAAAATTCCAACGGTGTTAGAAAGAGTACATGTCTGGCTCTCGTATGAACTAGGATTATTGACTTCGCTCTAAAATTAACAAAATGGCGGACCTTAAAAAATATTTTTGGAAAATCGCCGATTTTTTACCAAAAACCAAGTTAAAAAATAAGGAAGATCTTCACCGATTGGCTTTATCCTAGTTCATACGATAGCTATACACTCACAGAGAAACGTGTAAAAATTTAAAATCGATTGGGTTATTAGTTTTTGAGTTATCGTGCCCGCCATTCGCAAAAAAATGTTTAGAGAAAAACGCGTTTAAAGTTTGAGAAGCCCTTCAGCCGTCACTTGATGCTGACACAATAAATCGGCTATATCTTCAAGAGTTCTTGAGATTTTTACTTGAAATTTTGCAGGGACATTCTTGAATTAGTGTAGATTGGAATTAAGTCAACAAAAATTTTGACCCCGAGAATGGGGGGGGTCCCCTTAAATTGGGGGTAGTGTAATATACTCGTAAACACAGTAGTCGTCAGTCGGTGCGATGATTGTCAAAAAGAGATTTTAATTATTTATGATATTGGATTGCAGCAAAAACAATCTTGATTTACAGCAATTTGAACAATGTTATCGAAATATGGGTGAAATTATTTTATATAGATAAATGGGAATGTGGTATAAGAAAAGGACCAAATAATCAACTTCATTAAAAATCCACTCCTAATAATCGAAAGGTCTCAATAAAAAATGGGTGATCTCTAGAAAAATATTCTTTAAAAATCCACACCTCAATTGTGGATGGTCCCTGGAAAAATATTCTTTAAAAATCCACACCTCAATTGTGGATGGTCCCTGGAAAAATATTCTTCAAAAATCCACACCTCAATTGTGGATGGTCCCTGGAAAAATATTCTTTAAAAATCCAAACCTCAATTGCGGATGGTCGCTGGAAAAATATTCCTTAAAAATCCACACCTCAATTGTGGATGGTCCCTGGAAAAATATTCTTTAAAAATCCACGCCTCAATGGTGGATGGTCTTCGGAAAAATATTCTTTAAAAATCCAAGCCTCAATGGTGGATGGTCTCTGGAAAAATATTCTTTAAAAATCCACGGCTCAATGGTGGGTGGTCTCTGGAAAAATATTCATTAAAAGTCCACGCCTCAATGGTGGATGGTCCCTGGAAAAATATTCTCTAAAAATCCACGCCTCAATGGTGGATGGAGAATTTTTCTCTCAATCACTTATCTAAAAATAATATTATAATATTGATGATACGTGGTAGGACGATTTTTTACCCAAAGATAATCCAAAATACTAAATGTTTGGTGTCCAAAATCACCAAATATTGGAGAATAACATTATATGAGGCTATACCAAACCATGGATCGATATATCCCAAATTTAATATATACTGCACCTTATATTTAAGCTAATAAAAATTTATAGGTTCGGGGCAGTTCGTTAAAGTCTTCTGGAGAATGGATTCCTCAGGATACTAAGAACTATTTCCTTTAAGGCTTATAGGAACTAAAAATAAATCAAACCATTCAGTGGAGTATTATAGTCGAACGGGGCCTATCATATAAAATTAAACATACTGCGTAGCTATATATGGAGCCTAGCATAATTGTGGACGAATTGGCTTCATGTTTTGTCCGGCAATTTCCGTTTCATGGTGTATACACTGGTGGCGAAAATTTACTTAGCTGGCTTGTGACAGAACATTTGATCCGAGCTTAAAAAAATTTCCAAGCGCGTCGATCTTGTGCTCAGCTTAATAAATTTGATATTTCCATCGAATTCTTGGCTTTCTTCTTCTGCGTGAACCATCAGCAGGTTTGCTTTTATATTCCTTTTGAGCTGGGGCATCTTCATGCATTCTCACAACATGGCCTGGTCGCTGGAGTTCGTTATGTCTAACTATGTTGATGTCGGTATATAATGGGTAGTATCATTATGATGACTGTACCGAGGTATATAAAATCGTTCACTACCTCGAAGCTGTAGTTATTAAGTTGCACAGTTGGTCCGAGTCTATTGGACGTATTGCGCGTTGATACCACCAGCTTTAATTTCTCGCCATTTACTGCCAGTCCCACTTTGACAGAATCATTCACAATTCATTCAAAGGTGTTCGACCCATTATGTCGATATCGTCTTTGGGCGAAAAATTACAAAATTTGTATTCTATGGCATCCATATTTACTCCTGAAGGACAAGACCCTACAAGTTGATTGTATATATTATACTAGAGGAGTGGTTGACGTTTAAATTGATATCAAGTATATTGTTGTATGTACTCGGATGTGGTAGTTACACGTAATTATTTGCAGAGATCTACTTATTCTTATTACCACACTTTTGTACGTATGCATGATCAAGGACGACGCCTATAATTTTCAGATATGATCAGATGACATTTAGGCGATGAAATGAACCAAGAACATGATTTTTGTATGTGTTTTCAAGTCGCTCTATCGTCCGCAATAATAAGCCGAACATCAGGGAATCTGGCCAACTAAATAGAATTTCTGTTTTGCATCTTATGGCGTATATGTTCAACCCGGAAAAAATATTCCGAAAGTATGCCGTAATATTAGCCAAACACGAAATGTAGATCCGCAGGAAGTTAGTGTCCCGTCCGACTATACTGTTCGTTTAGTATATATTTTTCATATTTTCTTGCATATTTTATTGCTTAATTATAGCTCTAATAACCTTTAAAGAATTTTTAAAATGTTAATATGTATGTCTAGTTGTATGTTAGTATTCCTACTCCTTTAATTCGTGTGTATATTAAACTTTAAGCAAATGTAGTGTTCTTTCGGTGTGTGTGTGTGTGCTCTGAAAACTAGTAATGCAGTGCCACCAATTAAAACCAACACCGCCGTCGCCGCCGCTTAACTGAGCCATTCATTTCAGAGTGGAGTATGGAGAACAATATGGAAGTCAGACTGTATTCACACATCAAATGGGTCTCTTCTTCATCTTTCCCCAGAAGACTGTATGTGTGTATGTAGGTTTTTTTGCAGTTACTACAACTGGAAATTTTTACGCGTTTTCATGTTATATTTACAGAAACACACTGACACACACATAGTTATACATATACTGCCTTGTAGAGCAGGATCGGGCAAAGTGCGACTCTTTTGCGTTATTTTACACGAAATTTAACTCTCAAAGAGAGCAGCCGTGCAGTAGTTTCTCTAATGTTGTTGTAGCAGACATTCACATTCAAATTGAATGGCATGAAGTGCGTTCAGTGGTTTCCTTCCTCCCTGTCCTAACCGTACACAATCCTCCCAACTATTATATGTATGTGCGAGTGTATGAGTGCGTGTAGCATACAATTTTTATTTTTGCACGTTAAGAGTTAGTAGCTGTTGTTTGAATATTTCTTTTACTTGTATTGTGGTAGTAGTGGTGGTAGTTGGTTGATCGTTTGTTGTTATTGCTGTTGTTTTTCCAATGGAGGCTGGTTACGCGGAATGGTTGGTTGTTACGGCATAATTAGTGCGATTTATATTTGTTATTGTTTTGTGAAATGTACCACCACCACCCGGGTACATTTCTTTCACTTTTCCCCCTTTGACAGGTAGGTAGGAAGGTAGGTTAGCAGCCTTAGTGAGGTGGCAGATTGATGCCAGCTCACTCAGCTAGTGTTGTTGTTTTTGCCATTACCGTAATTTTAATGCCACTGCTGTTAATGTGTTTCCTTCTTCTTCCACTTCGTATAAAGTTGCTGCACTTGATTATCGTTTTGAAACACCAATGATTATGACGTTATTACCATTGGACGAACATCTTGCCATGGACTCTGTTGGTGGCTTCAATGTTTGTCATGCTTCTCCGAATGGCGCTGGGTTTTTGTTTTTGGATGGATTTATTGTGTCATACACGCCACAAATAATTCACAACAAACGAAATTGTTCAAAGCTAAACATCAAAAAAAAAACTAAAATTTTCTTTGCAATCCAATGAATACCAAAACCCAGCAACAACAAATACAATTGTTATTGCGTTTTGTTATTGTTTTTGTTGTTGTTATTTTTCATACATTGGTCAATGTCATCGCTGATGTTGTTATTGTCGATGTCAAGCATAACTCTCGGGTACTCAGCACATTTTTTGAGAATTTTTTTATTTGTGTGATTTTTATTTATTTTTTGTTCAAAAACGTAGTGATTTTTCTGTGTGCTGGTGTAGTTGTTGTTATTGCTGTGGTTTTATTGTTGAACAAAACAAAGCTATATTTAATTGTTTTTAATGAATCACTAAATTACGTATTTTTGCTTTTTTGTTTATTTTGTTTCTATTCGTCGCCAATGTGGAAATGCGAACTTTATTTAATTTGAAATGCTTGTGCAAATATTTAGAAATGCGAAATAAACGCTTATTTTGAAGAGAGGTTTTTTTGCTTAATCAAAAGCCTTTTTTGGAATATGGATATATAATTTAAATATTTTAATACTGGATCGATAAAAATTGGGCTAGTTTGGTAAAATATTCACTGACTCTGAATCTCGAATTTATGCCAAAGGTCAATTATACAGTCGATATCGCCTATAAGGGACCGGGGAAATATATCGCTATAAGCGATATGTTGTTATAAACGATATAAAATAAAGTGTAGAAATATCGTCGGGACCTTTGTTGGATAGGCCGTTGTAACCGATATATATATATATATAAAAGAGTTGCGTTATAAGTGACTGTCTGACCATCAACGCCCAGACGAAACGGCTAAAGCTAGAAACTTGAAATTCGGCATGTAGGTGGGAGTTGGTGAGTAGGCGTGTGATAAGGCGGGGTTTTTGGAAATTCCTATTAAAAGGTACTAAAAAGTGAATTGCGCGGGAATGGTTAGATGTAGAACATTGAAATTTGGTATGCAGCTTTACCTAGGATAAGCGAAGTGGTATGCGTGAACAATTTTGGAATTTAGTACTAAAAAGTACTAAACATTATATTTGCATGGAATAGTTAGATGTACATATCTGAAACATGGTATGTAGCTTAAACTAATAATAATAGAATGATTTACAAACATTTATTTTCGGAATAAGTACTAAAATGGTACTAAAATGTGCTAAATATTGTACCACGATGGAACAGTAGGGATGGATATATGAAATTTGGTATGGAGCTTAAACTATTACAAATAGAATGATGTGCAAAAATATTTTTTGGAATCAAGTACTAAACTTGTACTAAATAGTACTAAAAACTGTATTAAGATATTTTCTAAAAAAGTCGATGATATAAAACCTCGAATTAAAATGTTTCCAATTTATAATTATTCCAAAAGCATATCGTGTAGCTAAATTAATGTTTATTTTTTAACTATAAAAAGATTCGCTAACAACGTAGCAGGCCTATGCTAGTGTCCTTATAAATGGTGTCGTTATAAACGAATTCGACTGCACATGATATGAGTACCAAAAACCGGATTTTGCACGAATATTGCGCCCCTTTTGGCCACAAGATCAATATTAACCAGAAAGGAAGGTAGTAAAGTCGGACTGGGCCGACTATATGATACCCTTCACCATTTTGGGTATATTCGACAATGTATCCCAACAGATGTCGATCATTCTGCAACCAATGCTAAATTTCATTTCATTCGGCAGATATAGAATCGTTTGCGTACAATGGGACACATTTATTATGTAAATCGATTTAATACAAACTTTATAAACGCTATTTGTATGCCGCACTGTATCTCAATCAGGTGACCGTTTGAAATATATACGGAAGGTAGGTCTGCATCTACACCAATTAAAAAAAAACAATAACGACATTGTAGTCTCAATGTGATACGTTGTGCAAAATTTCGTTTCAATCGGACAAACATAGGATTTTGGTACACCATTTACATTAAATCGGACGAAAATAAATCTGAACCGATTTTCTCGAAACTTAGCACACATTCTCTAATTAATTCTGTGCGTTGTACCAAAATTCGTGAAAATCTAAAGATATATAGGAACTTTGGTGCACCATTTACATAAAATCAGACGGAACTATATATGAGAGCTATGTCTAAATCTGAGCCTTGAACCAATTCGGATTATAAATGCGACCTGTATGTTTTTCACAAAAACACATGAACCGGCAGACGGACATGCATAAATCGACGCAGAAAGAGATTCTATGCATATTCTCAAAAGAAACCATGAGTAAATCTCGATTTTCTTTTGCCTGTTACAAACATATGCACAAAGACATAATAACTTGTACCACAGTGTGGTGAAGGGGGTTATATGGAGACTACCACAAAATAGGGCGAACATAAATAATGTTTTGTTACCAATGCGAATACAAAATACCAAATTACAGCGAATTTGGTTGCGGGCTATCAGAAAAAATTGACCTATATTTATAATTTTATGTAAAGAACTTTGGTACACAATGAAAACCCAATATATCAAATTCCAGCGTATTTGGTTGAAAAACGAGCTTAATAAACAATCCCAAAATACCGAAAATTAGAGGGTACCCTTATATGGGAGCTGTGCTTATTAGCCTATCTTCGAACTTGACCTGCCTGGAGAAAAAAGACGACTCTATGCAAAATTTTGGAGATCTATCTCAATTCGTTTAGAGACTAAGAAATTACAACAGACAGACGGATATGGTTAAATGGAGACTATCGGTCCAACTCTTCAGGTATCCCTTCCATAGTAGAGTAACTTCGGGTAATGTGGACTATGCGTCTAATGTGGACCACTCCCATAACTTAAACCAGTGAGCGGAACAGTATAGTCGGACGGGGCCGACCATATGATACCCTACACAACTTCCTAGAAAATCTCACTTTGTGTGGTTCTATATTCTGAGTCTGGTCAATATTTCGCGATATTTGCATCCTCTTGACTGACTAGAGGTCAACAAATATTACTAATATTCATACAGTCCTTCTAATTACTTGTCCAGATTCCCTTCACCGTGGCTTGTGTTGTGATGTTCGGCTTTCAATTGTGTCCTATAGATCGACTCAAAAAAGAAAAAAAAAACACACACACAAAAATTATGTTTACGGTCCACTTCATCCCAAAATTATTATCTGATCATAACCGAAAATTATAGGCGTTGTCCTTGACCATAACTGGAATGTCGTGGAAAATTTCAAAGCCATCAGCACTAAATATCTGTACTCTAGTGTGGGAATGTGTTACTAAATAATATATGAATACATAATCACCTTTAAATATTTAAGTGTTACTCTCACACAATATAGTTGGTATCACTTTAAAGGTTAACCACGCCTCTTGGATATACTATCAACTTCTGGAGTCTATGTTCTTCAGGGATGAATATATACGCTATAAAATACAAATTTTGTAATTTTTCACACAAAAGTCAGGGTCCATTTGACCCGCTAAATATTGACCGATCTTTATAAAACCAGGCATACTTATTCTTTGGCCCGATCCCCTTCTCCATGCAAAAATTCGAGGGCCATAATTGCGGCCTCTGGAGCGACTAGAAAAACCGACAAAAATAAAGTTTTTGGTCCATTTCATCCCCTAAATATTAACCGATCTTTACCAAAAACAATAGGGTTTTCATTGGCCAGAACTTATCCTACATGCAAAATTTCATGAAGATTGGTCCATAACTGTGGCCTGTACATAATTGCAATGTTGAAAAAAAGCTCTAAAAGCTCTTATTGAAATCTGTGAATTTAACATTTTTTAGCTCAATATATATATATATATATATATATATATATTTAGTATTCTCATCTAACCACCAAAAATTGTTAATATTGGCATATTTTCGACATGTTTTCAACCGAATTGGCTGTAATTCGGTATTTTGGGATCTAATTGTATAACACATATCTGTACAGCGAATTTGCATTTTGGAGATTTTTCTAAATATAATAAATAAAAAAATGTATTTAAGCCAGAGGAATATTTTTACTATTTAAAACAAATTCCTCGGGGTATTAGTAGTACTTTCAATAAAAATCCACTTTTTGCAACAGACTCCCGCTTATAGAAATCTCCAAAAATATTTTTAAGTGCAAGCATATAGAAGTCATCGGCAGTTAGAAGTCATCTTCGAGAAAATATTTATTTCTTAATTCACGCTAACAGAAGTTATAAATATATTACTTAAAACTCTAGGCATGTTACAATTCTCCACCAAATATTAAAAAAAAATCCGCTATTCTATAAGTCCCTGCTTATATACATATATCCTCGATAAAAAAAATATTATTTAAAAAAATCCACCCTGAAAATGGGTCATTTTTGTATGTACTTCCATTCTTATGAATACCACTATTAATTCCCCTCCGTCAAATTGTCAAGATGGTTTTATGATTTCTTTTATGCGACTTGCAGTGCTTGTCATTGTTTTATGATTTCTAATTTCACCATTCACAGAAAGTAACGAACAAATCATCCCCACAGTATTCTACGGTCAATGACGAAAAAATCCCCTTATAACCCAAAAACAAAAATTCCATTTTCACTTAGAGTGGATTCCGCATAGCTCTGTTGCGAACAAACTGAGAATCTTCCACTGCTATAGAAATGCTACGATTTAGTGAAGCTATCACTGCCACCATTGCAACAGAATAATAGTGGTGTAATATTCAAAACGATGCAACGATGAACTGCCACTACTGCTGCTACTGCCCCCGTCGTAGCTTTTATGGCAGAAGAATAAAACACATAATACATATTTATATTCAGGTCTCGCATTTTCATGAGCAGTTTCGCTTTTGTTTTGCGTATATCTTCGTATATAAAAAAGTAATTTTGAATATTTAAACGAAATATTTACATTGTTCAGCTAATGAATTTTTCTATGGAAAAGTCTTCCTCTGGTCTAGAGGATTTTCTTTCTATGGATAAAGTCTTCTTCTGGTCTAGAGTATTTTCGTTCTATAGAAAAAGTCTTCCTCTGGTCCAGAAGAATTTTTTTTCTATAGAAAAAAGTCTACCTCTGGGGGGCCAGAGGAATTTTTTTCTATAGAAAAAAGTCTTCCTCTGTGGCCCAGAGGAATTTTTTTCTATAGAAAAAAGTCTTCCTCTGTGGCCCAGAGGAATTTTTTTCTATAGAAAAAAGTCTTCCTCTGTGGTCCAGAGGAATTTTTTTCTATAGAAAAAAGTCTTCCTCAGGCGGTCCTGAGGAATTTTTTTCTATAGAAAAAAGTCTTCCTCAGGCAGTTCTAAGGAATTTTTTTCTATAGAAAAAAATCTTCCTCTGGGGTCCAGATGAAATTTTTTTCTATAGAAAAAAGTCTTCCTCTGGTCCAGAGGAATTTTTTTCTATAGAAAAAAGTCTTCCTCTGGTCCAGAGGAATTTTTTTCTATAGAAAAAAGTCTTCCTCTGGTCCAGAGGAATTTTTTTCTATAGAAAAAAGTCTTCCTCTGGTCCAGAGAAATTTTTTTTCATAGAAAAAAGTCTTTTTTTCTATAGAAATTTTTTCTTCCTCTGGTCCTCTGGACTTTTTTTTCTACAGAAAAAATTCCTCTGGACCAGAGGAAAACTTGTTTCTATAGAAAAAAAAAATCCACTGGTCCAGAGTATTTTTTCGGAAGAAAAAAAATTCTCTTGAAAATAATCTGGATACCACTGTATCTCATGGCACAATTTTTTGATTTGTTAAATGTAGAAAAATGTAAGCACAATTTAAAATAGCAACAACAACAAGTCCAGAGCAGTAGTAATAGATCCCCCTCCCCCTAATAAATGTGTTATATTTTCTCATCAGCTTTCATATTTTTTCTGTGTCTTTATCGTTCATTCGTTCGTTCGTTTGGCCAATGCTTGGCGTATGCCAGCCAGTGTTATATCTCACGGATTGCGGATTATTTTCTATGTTTTGTATTTCCATTTTTTTTTTTTCAAAACAAAAATAAATTGAAGACATATACTGCCAGCGAGTTAAGCTGGCAAACTATGGGGCCAAAGGGGGTAAAAGATTGTGTGTTTAGCTGATATTATCACCATTCATGTTAGAGCACCAGTAGTAGTTGAGTGTTGTTGGTGGTTATATTTATGTGCCAGTCTGTTGCTCTTTGGTGTTAAGATATATGACTGGGGAGGGGGTTGGAAAACAAATTTTGTCCAATATGATTTCACTAAAAACCGTTAAATATTACCCACTTGTATGTTTCGGCTTCGGGTGGTTTTTTATTTCTTCTTTTTTTGCTGTTGCCAAAAAAAGTATTACGAGGGCTGTTTTATGAGAATGCCTTAATGGGAATTACGCATTATCTGAAAATGCGGTCAAATGGATTTTTTGCCATTTAAAATTGCCAAATTGATAATTGTAAACAATTTATTGGATATTTACATATGGAACAATTTTTTATGGGTAGTGGAGGGCTTTCTAATAAATATTTTTGTGGATTTCAATAAATTATGAAATTAAATTCATTTTGAAGTTTTTATTATGAATATGTATATAAGTTTAAAAAACTCCTGTGGAACACAGGTTAAGTTTTTCTATAGAAAAAAATTCCTGTGGACCACAGGTTGTTTTTTCTACAGAAAAAAATTCCTGTGGACCACAGGTTAAGTTTTTTCTACAGAAAAAAATTCCTGAGGACCACAGGTTAAGTTTTTTCTATAGCAAAAAATTCCTTTGGACGACAGGTTAAGTTTTTTCTATAGAAAAAAATTCCTGTGGACCACAGGTTAAGTTTTTTCTATAAAAAAGCTGTATATTTCACTTTTCCTTTCAATCCCACAGCCGCTTCATTATTTCATTCGTTCGACAATAATAAATAAAAGTGATATTGAAATTGAATTGTTGGCAGCAAATAACTGCAAGTTGACAGCAATAAAAAACTGTTGTACGTATAGTGGGGAACCAATACAATAAGTCTTGTCGTCTTCACATTACCCCCTCTCCTCTGTGAATGAGGCAACAAAATTCTTTTCAAAGAAAACACACAAAAAAGCGAAATTAAATCGTATGAAATGAAACGAAATGAAATTGCTTTAAAGCTTAAGAAACAGAAACAAAAGTAAAACCAAAAATAAAAACACTTACACACAACTCAGAAAAAAAACGACTCAAACTCAAAACAATAAAACCAGGGGGTATGTATGGACATGAAATGACAAATCGGACGGACATACAGACAGACCAATAGACTGGTAAATGGATGGTGGATAGATGGGTGATAGAATAGACAGACGGATGGGCGGACAGACAGTCAGCCAGTCGGTTGGTCATACATAATAAAGTGTACAGAAACCTCTACAAGTAGTTGACAAATAATTTTCTCTTTATTCGCCAAGACCACCGCACGCTACTCAACTGGGGAACGAAGTAGAGGCACAATGACAAAGAAAACGGGGAGAAAATTCATTGTGCTTTAATATTTTCATCCATTTCTTTTGTATATTTTTTCATAAAACTAGAGTTTTCTAGATTTTGCCGCTTGAAGAGAGAAGAAACCAAAATAAGAAGAAGAGGAAATCTAATGCTACAAAAAAAGAAAGTTCTTTGGGCACAAAACTACACCAAAGAAAAACAAGGAAAAACCCCAAAACATCAAATATAAAAAGAGTTTATCGTTTACCCTGAATAACAGCGAGAACGTGAACTGATCCGTATGAATTTTAAAAAGAGAACCACCACCAACACATCCACCCAATTCAACTATTCGACATCAACATCTGCTGTTACGCCTTTTCCTGTATTGGTTATAAAACTGCAAAAAAAGAGGATATGGAAAATTTGGCTTTTTATATTTTTTCTTTAACCAGATATTCCATTCAGAGTCGATTGCTTTTCAAGTGTCTTGTAAAGGGAAACTCTTTAAATTAGATTTGTTTAGCTATGAAAGGAGTATTTGTTTTTTTAAATCAAACATAAAGCAACTCAAGCTATGAGAGGTTTCCACATGAACGTGGGGTAAATTGGGGTAATTATTTCAAATAATCACTAATTTTATTCTGTAGAAAAAATCCTGTGGGTCACAGAAATTTTTCTATAGAAAAAAGTACACCTATGCGTCACAGGAATTTTTTTCTATAGAAAAAAGTACTCCTGTGGTTCACAGGAATTGTTTTCTATAGAAAAAAATTACTCCTGTAGTTCACAGGATTTTTTTTTTAGTTAACCTGTGGTTCACAGGAATTTTTTCTATGGAATAAAGTGGGTCACAGGATTTTTTTTTTCTATAAAAAATTGCTCCTTTAGGTCACAGGAATTTATTATTTTCAATAGAAAAAATTCCTCTATGACGCACAGATGAACATTTTCCTTAAGAAAAAATACCTATAGAAAAAAAATATATTTTGACCCTACGCTTGATTTTTAAATAAAGAAAAATGCCTCTGGATGTCCTTGCATATTTAAAATAACATTAAAAATAAATAGTCCATAAATTTAAAATGTTTTACCATTAACATGAATGCTAAAAATTAATAGCATCCGCAGCTAGAATATATAAAAAAAAATGGCATGTACACACAAGGTTCCTGCCTTTTTAGCCTTTTTGTGATACCCCATGATATTTTTGCAAACATCAATAAGCTCTTCGAAGAGATTTTGTCAACCAACCCTTCTTCCCGCACAGCAGACTTACAAACAAAGCTATAATGTAAACAAATATTCTTTAACAACTCCACATTTTTCCCTTACGTGTCAAACCCTTCGTACGACATACAATACAACATACAAATACATGCACTGATTGTGTTACACAAACACAGGCATACACACTGCCAGTCACACACATACACACCATCACATCACATTACCACCACCACTACTACATATTGATTGAATACTTCGCGTATCCCGTAATATTATGAATATACTTGGGGTTATGTTACACTTCCACCACCTCCACCCCGGTGTGGCAGTGTGCGTCTGTGTGTGTCGGGTTGGAGGTGGCACTGATGATGTGGCAGCAGCAACAGCAAATGCAGACAGCACTTATACATCATTGATAACCTATTGACAGCCATATGAAATTGAAATGTTAACGAGACCAAGTGCTCCTGCCACCAGTGCCAGGGCGAGTAGCAGGGTTATTACCATCCGTTCGTTCGTTCGCTCACTCGCTCGATTCATTTACAACATGAAACCAGCAATAAGTAGCTTAGTTGAATGGAATGGATACGGACACATGGAGTGTATCCATCAGATACATTTATGAGTACAATATCAATATAATCATCATAGTCACTTATATAAAATGAATATATCGTATGGAGTTACATATTTAATAATGGTTATATTATATATGCGGGACATTTAGCAACAAAATGTTGCACAAAAAAACTCTTTTATAGGAAATACAGGACTACGTTTTTTCTATGGATAAGAATTCCTGTGACACACAGCATTACTTTTTTTTAAATGACTCAAAAAAAGTGACTCAAAAGACTACTTTTTTCTATAGAAAAAAATGTCTGTGACCAACTGAACTAGTTTTTCTATAGAAAAAAATTCCTGTGGCCCACAGAACTATAGAAAAAATTCCTGTGACCCACAGGACTAGTTTTATTCTATAGAAAAAAGTTGTTATATAGAAAAAAATTCCTGTGACCCACTGGACTAGTTTTTTCTATTGAAAAAAATTCCTGTAACCCACAGGACTATTTTTTTCTATAGAAAAAATTCCTGTAACCCACAGGACTATTTTTTTCTATAGAAAAAATTCCTGTAATCCACAGGACTATTTTTTTCTATAGAAAAAATTCCTCTAACCCACAGGACTATTTTTTCTATTGAAAAAATTCCTGTGACCCACAGGACTAGTTTTGTTTATAGAAAAAAAAATCCTGTGACCCACAAAACTTATTTTTTCTATAGAAAAAAATTCCTGTGACCCACAGGACTCATTTTTTTATAAAAAAAAAATGCTGTGACATACAGGACTCATTTTTTCTATAGAAAAAAATCCTGCGACTCATTTTTTCTGTAGAAAAAATTCCTGTGACCCACAGTACTATAATTTATCCATAGAAAAAATTAATAACCCTCCATTTTCCTTCAATGAATTCAATTCGCCTCCAATCTTAAAACTGTTACCATTGAAAACAAATAATAATAGTAATGAACGGCTTGTGATTAAATAGCACGTTATAGCCAACGTTTACCAACATCAACACTGATTACTGCTGTTGTTGTTGTTATTTTCGTTATTATATTCATATGAGCAATTATTGTGTACTTATATGTACATAAATATATTGATGTGGGAGTTGGTAAGATAATCGCTTAGTGCCGATGGTTATTACAAGGTATGAACACCAAAGTTAATAATATATGTACACGTGAGCTATGAATTAACAATCACCGTCATCAACATCACCAACCGACACCAAACAGCTATCAGCAGTACCTCGATCATTATGATTGTCATCGACACCATTACAATTGTCATCATTTGACTGACGGGCTGGCTGCCTGACTGAGATGTGTTCTTTAATTATTTTTTGTGTCTTTATTTTCGCAATGATGTTGGTTGAGCTGTTGTTGTTGTTATATTCATATGGTTAAGGTCATAATCATCATTATTGTGGCATCATATAGTGGAGAATGATTAAATCAATTTTGAAAGAAGCAAGTAAGCCAGCCAGCCAGCCTTCCAGCGATTGAACAAACGATGATTTGCCAAAATTTAAAGTGTGTTAATTAATTTTTGAAGTGGCGAATTGAAAAGAACTCTTGTGTAGCAGCAAGTAGTCACAGTGCTCAGTTTTGGGGCCAATGGGCAAAATAGGAAAAATCCATATAACGGTTTATGAAATGTACTTTCCTAGGATTATATAAAATTAAGTTCGTAATAGAAAAAATCCTTATGTCGTGGGACCAATTTTTATTCAGTAGAAAGAAAAAAACTATAAAAAGTCAAAAGAAAAAGTTCAGAAATGTCTATGACATAGAAAAAAGTCATTCCAATGGCTTTTGGTTCCCAAGATATCACAGGTCCTGAGAACACAAATCATATATCTTCAATTCCCGAGGGATCTTCAACATCTATAGGAAAAGGTTTTTTAAAGAAAATGTCTTCTAAACAGAAAAAAACTATTTTTAAGCGTTTTTTGTACTATTTAAAAAATTAAAAAAATTCTGAGGAAATATTTTCTTATAGAGAAATTTTTCAGATCAATATACAAATAAACCACAAGAAGAAAGATCTGATAATGGCAAATTTTATCCTATTGACAAAATTTTTAAGGATATGTAAACAATTCAATATATTAGGTTGGTGGAACTGAAATCCATTTTTTTCGGCATATGGCGGTACTGATCGATTTCTCGTAAAGTATCGATAACTTCGCCCAGGAGGTTGACCATAACTGATTTAAACTATTTACAACCCCAACCTATTCCTCAACTTCTCTTTGTCAAAACATATAAACTCTCCGCGATATTTTATTCTGTAGAAAAATTTACCAATTTTATTCCAAAAATTTCCAAACATAAATTTTCCAGCTCACTTAAGTATTTTTCTGGCGATGATTTTTTTTCAAATCAGAAAATAATTTCATATACAAAAACTGTTTAAATTCTGAAGATTACATAATATATTACTATAGATAACAATTGTCAGTGCTATGTAGTGCAACCTTATTCTCAGGAAATATGTTCAAGGGTCCGAGGAAAGTGGGGTTATATAGAAAACAAGAAAAAACGCGTCAGTCGATTTTGCCGACAGATATATTAGGTTGTTTTTGATTAGGTTGTCGTTGGTGCCGACAGATATATTAGGTTGGGGAAAAATAAATCCATTTTTTATATGAACTATATAACTTTATTTAACTTTCTTCGGAATATCCGATATGCACAGTTTTGTTGTATGATTTGTTGCCATTTTAAAGGTAACTTTATAATGCCTCTCTCATAGAAGTCCTGCTCTCTATTTCCAAAAAACTTTAGAAACAGATTTTCATAATCCTCCCTATATACCAATTTTTTATCATTAAAGAAATTTTGCAATGCAAGAAAAATATGATAATCGATTGGTGCCAAGTCCGGACTGTATGGCGTATGCATTAAAACTTCAAGCTGCCGAAGTTTCTGGCGAGTCACTGTAGATGTGTGTGGCCTAGCGTTGTCCTGGTGGTACACGACGCCTGTTGGCGAATTCTGTTTCTGGTCACAGTAGAGATCAGAATTTAGCTTTTGGCCATATGTCAACAACTCACAATAAATAATCCCCTTCCAGTCCCACCAAAGTCATAGCAAAACCTTCCTGGTCGTTAGTCCTGGTTTGGACACCGCTGGTGCTTCACCGATCTTTGACCACAATCGTTTTCGCACAAGTTTATCGTATGTGATCATCTCCAGTCACCATCCATTTAAGAAATGGGTCTATCTTATTCCGTTTGGCCATGGCTTCGGAAATTGAAATTTTATCCATCATATTTTTTCTCTTAATTTGTGTGGCACCCAAACATCGAATTTCTTTTTGAATCCAGTTTTTTGTAAATGGTATAAATTAGTTTTATGGTCGATTTTTAGCACCGATGTTATGACAGCTAACGTGCCGGTCAACTGCGACAATTTCTCCGATTTCATCGACATTTTATACGACCGGCCTTATGAATTTCTTTTTCCCCAACCTAATATGTAATCCTAAAGAAAAGTAATTCCAAAAGAAAACTGTCCTCAGACTGCGAGGACGAAAATGTATCTTTCAAAAATCCTTAAAACAAAAAAAGCCTAAAGATCATTTTAATTGAATAAAAGTTCGTAAAGTCTGAAGAGTATTTTGTCCTGCAGAAATTAAACCGCAATACAAAATCGAGTTCATGGTGTTCCTTATGGTGATGAAAGCCCTTTGGCCAGTATATACAAACCTCAGAAGGAAAAATTCGCCATAGGTCAAAATTATGCATTATGACGTGATATGTTACGACTTTTTTTGATGATAACTTTTAAAGTTCAAAGAGAAATGGTTTCATATCTGTTTTTGTGGCTATTTCAGGTTATTTTTGAGGTTAGTCGAATGAGGAATTTTTTGTAAAACATTTCCTCGTTCCATTCCGAGGAGGAGGATTCTCATAACATTTTAGATAGGGTCTCTATAGACGAGCTTAAGAAATTTTCAACAGTCGACTTGAAGGCAGTCTTTATAGATGATCAGAAGGGAGACGACCTGAAGGGAGTCTCCATTGACGATCTGAAGGGAGTATCCACTGAAGACCTGAAAGGAGTCTCTATTGTCTCTATATACAACCTGAATGGAATCTCTATAGACGAGTCCCTATTTCATATTCGAACATTTTCATTGTCCTTTCCACTTTTCACCGATATTTGTTAAAAACCCTTACCTCTTTAGTTTTTTTCTATAGTCCGATTTTCTATTTGAAAACAATGTTGAAGTCATTTTTTTATAAAGACTTTCGAAAAGTGATATTTCTAAAGGTGTGGGGATACATTTTCAGACCTAATAAACAGTGTTTCCTACATGTGAGTCCGAATACTCTGAATACACATTTTCTTATATTTGGTCCTGCGGATAATTTCTTCAACGAAGCAAATATGTTATAGAGACCAGAAGCCCTCCCTTTGCACAGTCTAATAGAAGTCCAGTACAAGTCGTAGTACAATCCAAGGATGATCTAATAGAATATAGACAAATTTTTCGGGCATTAATTCTCATACAATTTTAACATTTCGTTGTAAATCGTTTAACGTTACTAAATCCTTTCACAAATTTCTTTCAAAATCAATTCTTTTTCATGCTCCGTTCAGCATAGAAAATGTGTGGCTGACTATGGGAAAGGGATGCAAGCAAAAAATTATTAAAATTTTCATTTCTTTCATTTTCATATTTTGTCGATTTCTTTTGTTTACTTTCAGACAATGAATGGAGGAAAAGAAAATCACCACACCAATAGGGGAGAGGAAATCGCAAGGATATTCAAACGAAATAAGCTGATAAGCAACAACAACAAAAAGAAGAAAGGTTGTAGTACTGTAGTAACAAAACCGCAATTCCTGAATACCAACAGGCAGCCAGCCAGTCAGTCGGCAGGAGTAGCATACATACACACAAACACACGTCTATGAAATCAGCAACAATATCAGCTTAAAGGAGTAGGAAGTTAACAAAAGTAAATGCTGTTATTACGAGAATTGTAGGCAACAACTGCCAACAGTAACAAAAAAGAGTTATAGCAACAACAACAACAGTAGCAGTTGTGCGTTTTTGTCGACTTCCAGCCACAATATGTGTATGTTTGCTGAAAATGTCGAGGTTGTATCGTATCGGTGTGTATGCTTGTAATGTAATGTCAGTATCGTATCGTTCGTTCATTGTGTGTCAAAATGTTGAGAAAATATTTTGAATGAAAATAAACCAAACCCGAAACTTTGGCAAAAAACAGAACAGAAATCCATACCGAAAATTCAAATGAAAAACCACAGTAGCAGCAACAACACGACATCAATGAAAAGAACATAACAATCATACACATATGGAGGTAGACATATATAAGGGTGGATTGAAAAAAAAAAAAATAAAATGTAATAAAAAGGTGCGGGGGACTACTGAAGATCGGAAGTCTCTATAGACGAGCTGAAGGGAGTCTCTCCATAGACGAGCTGAAGGGAGTCTCTCCATAGACGAGCTGAAGGGAGTCTCTCCATAGACGAGCTGAAGGGAGTCTTTCTATAGACGAGCTGAAGGGAGTCTCTCTATAGACGAGCTGAAGGGAGTCTCTCCATAGACGAGCTGAAGGGAGTCTCTCCATAGACGAGCTGAAGGGAGTCTCTCTATAGACGAGCTGAAGGGAGTCTCTCCATAGACGAGCTGAAGGAAGTCTCTCTATAGACGAGCAGAAGGGAGTCTCTCTATAGACGAACAGAAGGAAGTCTCTCTATAGACGAGCTGCAGGGAGTCTCTCTATAGACGAGCTGCAGGGAGTCTCTCTATAGACGAGCTGCAGGGAGTCTCTCTATAGACGAGCTGCAGGGAGTCTCTCTATAGACGAGCTGAAGGGAGTCTCTCTATAGACGAGCGGAAGGGAGTCTCTCTATAGACGAGCTGAAGGGAGTCTCTCTATAGACGAGCTGAAGGGAGTCTCTCTATAGACGAGCGGAAGGGAGTCTCTCTATAGACGAGCTGAAGGGAGTCTCTCTATAGACGAGCTGAAGGGAGTCTCTCTATAGACGAGCTGAAGGGAGTCTCTCTATAGATGAGCGGAAGGGAGTCTCTCTATAGACGAGCTGAAGGGAGTCTCTCTATAGACGCGCTGAAGGGAGTCTCTCTATAGACGAGCTGAAGGGAGTCTCTCTATAGACGAGCTGAAGGGAGTCTCTCTATAGACGAGCTGAAGGGAGTCTCTCTATAGACGAGCAGAAGGGAGTCTCTCTATAGACGAGCTGAAGGGAGTCTCTCTATAGACGAGCTGAAGGGACTCTCTCTTTAGACGAGCTGAAGGGAGTCTCTCTATAGACGAGCTGAAGGGAGTCTCTCTATAGACGAGCTGTAGGGAGTCTCTCTATAGACGAGCTGCAGGGAGTCTCTCTATAGACGAGCTGCAGGGAGTCTCTCTATAGACGAGCTGCAGGGAGTCTCTCTATAGACGAGCTGAAGGGAGTCTCTCTATAGACGAGCTGAAGGGAGTCTCTCTATAGACGAGCTGAAGGGAGTCTCTCTATAGACGAGCTGAAGGAGGCTCTATAGACGTGCTGAAGGGAGTCTCTGTAGACGAGCTGAGGGGAGTCTCTGTAAACAAGCTTAATGGAGTCTCTCTATAGACGAGCTGAAGGGAGTCTCTCTATAGACGAGCTGAAGGGACGAGCGGACTGAAGTTTCGTCTTTGTAGACGACCTGATGAGAGTCTGAGAAGACGATTTTTATAGAAGTTCGATATGTGGTCTTTATAGACTTGCTAATTGGAGTCCTGTAAGAATAAGTTTCCTAACATCTAGTGCATATGATGACAACCCTTACAAATCGATACCACCCTAATATAAAAACAAAACCATAAAAAGCCACACTTATATACACATTTCTATGCGCAACATAATGCTGTCTGCTTGAGGCAATTTAGGCAGGCTGGGAGGCAGACAGTCAACCCCAGCCCGGCAGCCAGCAACAGTAGAACTGTCATGATGATGGTTCATTAAATAATGTCGACGCTGATGCTGTCGCCATTAACATTTCGATGCTTGCTATCGTTCCGTTGTTGTCGTCGTCATCGTCGTCGACACCATTGTTAAAAACTGTTCTGTGCTCTGCTGTCGGAATATTCGACAAACCGCCCTGCCGTTTCCACTGGCAAATAAAGTGCTAAAATGTATAAATTAAAATTACGTTGTGCGATTTCAAACAAATTATTAACACCCCAAGGGCGTTTTACACCACTGAATGGCTGACTGTGTGGCGGAATGGTTGGCTGTAAAAATGAGGCTGCTGCCACATGACAGTCAGACAGTCAATGGAAAAAGTGGGTGAGGGAGGATTAATGGATTAATCGCTGATTTACACATGTGTGTACAAGTTAAGTACTAAACCGAGTCAGTCATCATCGTCGTCAATTGGGCAAAATATGAAGTCGATGATGAAAAGAAAACAACAACAAAGGATTATATCCTCAACGTTACGACTGAATCGAATGATATTTTTGGTCTGCTAAAAAATTCTAAAAAAATAATATTTCAGACCCCTTTTGAGTTTTTGTTAATCTCTTGACTTGCGGGGTGTCATTTAAATTCGTGTAGTGGGGTCGGAATCGTGAAACTATTATGTATGTATGTCTATGCGAATTATCCCCCCATACAATGTTTGGCTGCCGTAATAGTTGCCAACATTTTTGCTGGCAAAGATTCTTTATGCGTTTTACTAATTAAAAATATAAATTATATGTACAGCAGATTGATAAGTGGTTTTTTGACACTAGACTGACACTACAATGTCACATCTAATTTATTATTTACAATTTATTAGGTTTTGTTTGTTTTTTAATAAATCACGTTGAAGTGTTACTTACCTTATGGCTGGCATGGAAACGTCAATCTGTAAAGGAAATAAGAAAATAAATTATAGATTACCACTAATTATTTATAAAATTTAAAAAAAAAAATATTATTATGGATATGAAATTTGCGTGTCGTTACAAGCGAGATGATAAGAGTGTCTACAGGGGAACTAAAGGGAGTATCTTTAAATGAGTTGAGAAAAGTCTTTATAGACGCTCTGAAAGGAATTTTAGTAGACGAGCTGACGGAAATTTTTGTAGACAATTTGGAGGAAGTTTAATAGGCGACCTGAAGGGAGTATTTGTATTCGAGTTGACGGGAGACGCATATAGACGAGCTAAAGGGATCCATTATAGACCATTATTAAGCGAATTTTAATAGACGAGCTGGAGTTGAAGGAAGTCTTTAAAGATAAGCTGAGGGGAGTCTTTGTAGACGAGCTAGAGGTTGTCTTTATATTCGAGCTGACGGAGACTCTATAAACGAGATGAAGGGATCCTTTATAGACAATCTGAAGGTAGTCGTTATAGTCGAGTTGAAGGGTGTCTCTATATTCGAGTTGATAGAGGGACTGAGCGGAGTCTATAGATAAGCTGAAGGCAGTCTTAATAGACGAGCTAAAAGGAGTTTTTTAGAAGAGTTGAAGGGAGTATTTATATTCGAGCAGACGTGAGACTCTATAGAACACGAGCTGAAGGGAGTATCTATAGACGAGCTTAAGGGAGTATTTGGAAAGCAGTTTTTAAAGTTGAGGTAAAGGAAGTCTTTACAGATGATCTGAAGGCTGTCTTTGCAGACGAACTGAAACAATTATTTACAGACAACCTGAAAGAAGTCCTTATGAACGAGCTGAGGGGAGTCTCTATAGGTAAGCTGAAGGGAGTCTTTGTAGGCGATCTGAAGAAAGTTTTTATAGATGAGGTGAAGGGAGACCCAATAGACTAGCTGAAGGTAATATTAGGCTGCGGAAAAAGAAATCCACTTTTTTTATGAACTATAGGACTTTATTTAACATGCTTCGGAATGTCCGCAGGTTACTTCATGATGCCTATCTCATAGAAGTCCTGTTCTCTATTTGCAAAAACTCTAGTAGTCGATTTTCACAATCTTCCCCACATACCAATTTTTTATCATATAAAAATATGATAATCGCTTGATGACAAGTCCGGACTGTATGGCGGATGAATTAAAACCTCCCAAGCTCCCGAAGTTTCTGGCGAGTCACTGTAGATGTGTGTGGTCTAGCGTTGTCCTGGTGGAACACGACACCACTCCTGTTCCGGCCGTTTCTGGTCAATATCTTCAAACGGTCCATTTGTTGACAGTAGAGATCAGAATTTATCGTTTGGCCATATGGAAGCAACTCATAATAAATAATCCCCTTCCTTACTTACTTAGCTGGCTTGTTACATAACGGTAATTCCATAAGCCGAGCATAAAAATTTCCAAGCGCGTCGGTCTTGAGCGCCTCACCTCCAATTTAAAAGACGACGTTCCAATATGCTGTTTTCTACTTGGTCTTTCCATCTAATCCATTACCTTTACCTTCTACGGGAACCATCAGTAGGCTCGCTATTATATGCCTTTTGCCCTGGGGCATTCTCATTTATTCGCACAACATGACCAAGCTAAAGTAGTCGCTGCAGCTCAATACGACTGACTATGTCGATGACCGCGTATAAATTGCAAAGCTCGTGGTTCATTCGACGCTGATATTCACCGTCGACGCAGATCAGCCCGTACATCTTTCGGAGAATTTTTCTTTCAAACACCCCAAGAACTGCCTCATCTGCTGGCGCAAGTACCGATGCTTCTGATCCATATAATAGCACGGGCAGTATCAGCGTCATGTAAAGTGTGAGTTTGATCTGGCGGGAGGTGGCCTTGCTTCTAAACTGGACTCCTGGACGATGTTATCACTGCTAACATGCCGGTCAACTTCGATTAGTTCTCCGATTTATCGACATATTCGACGACCGGCCTAATGAATTTATTTTTCTCCAACCTAATATAAAGCTTTATCATATGAGCTTTAGAGATACCAGCTAAAAACTCATCACGCCTCAACTCAAAACCTTACGTTCGGAAAGAGACTGAACTAAGTAGGCGTATTTTGGGCAAAGTAGAATTCCTAGTCATCTAATAATTGTACTCAATTTGGGCTTTATGATAGCTGAACTTTATGGCATGACTCCTTCCAATACCTACTGTAGGATTTCTGTCATCACTGTGACAAATATTTCCATAACCATTTAATAGCTACGCATAGAACTTCCTGCTTCCCAGTATTAGCAAATCAAAATAACTCAATTCACAAATTCCATTTCACCCAAGTTGCATTACATTTCAATATTAACCAGTATCATTTCCTGTGTCAATCAAAAGCAATACCAAAGAAACTAAAACAAAAACAGCAGCAACAACAACAACTTTTCCGATCAATGTAACAACAGAAAAAAAATCGCCTGGGAAAAATTCAAAACAGAACGGAAATGTTCCGAAAAAAATTGACGGATAACGATTTAATATAAAAAGAAGAAGTAAATAGAAAAAAAAATACAAACATTCAGAACAGCAGCAACAACAACAAGAATGAAAACAAACTTGTTTTAATAATACTTTTCGTTTTTTTTCGTCAGATTTTCTTTTATTCATTTTCTTTGATTCTCCTCATTGTGAAAATGAGTTCCATAACAAACAGAAGCAGTCACAACAACAACTACATTACAATAGCAACAACAGTTACAATGGTGGAAAATTAGAATTAGGAGAGGAGGAGGAAAACATACGAAGGAAGAGTAAAAACTGAAATAAAAGAAAGCCGAATTGAAATGTAAACCACATCAAATACAACGACAAAACTATGCTGAGCTGGTAGCTGGAGAAGCAGAAGCAGCAGCAGAAACAACGATGGTTAGTGGAAAACGTCACCATTTGACAAAAAAATTAAAAAAAAAGTCTACATACAACGAAGGAATAGAAGAAAGAAAAAAATCGGGCAATAATAACAAAATACTTATGGTAAATAGAGAAAAAGTAAATAATCAACCATAGAAGATACGAGGTGCGAAATGGAAGTTGGAAGAAGTTTTCTAACAGAAGGAAAAAAGGCTCTAATAGAAACCCATGCCATGGTTGGTGTCCATAGCTCCTGCTTCCAAAAAAAAAAGTCCTTAAAATATTGATTTTGAAATCCTCAAATGATACCTCGTATATTTGTTTTTATTTATTTTCATTTTTTGTATATTTGTTTAACTCAACCAAAGAATCAGGTCAAAACACCAGTGCAAGAATAAAAACGAAAAAAAAACTTATACAGCACCAAACAAAACGGAGCACCATTTTAACAACAACTGAAATTGAAACGAAGAATAGCAACAACAATACCAGCAACTCAGCCAGTCAGCCAGCCAGTCAACAACAGTTAACAAAGAACACGACAAGTAAGCAAGGAACTGAAAAAAAACTTGGCTCAAATGACATGGATGGTAAAAGTTCATCGACTAAAACCGGGGCACACGACGAAACAGCAAATTATGAAAAATGATGACAAATAAATTGAATACCCCCCGCCATAAAAAAGTTTTCAAAATCGTGGCAGGTGAGGGAAAGAGAGGCAATGCCAACAATGTTCAGTATGGCATTCGAACATTTACAATTGACCGCATTTTTTTATTTTTTTTTGTAGGTGGCATAGACATTGAAATTATTATAAAATTTTAAAATTGCAAACTATATTAAAATGGAAATTGAGTTCCCAGCTAGGGCGTTTCTAGGGGTTGATCGGACAAAAGGATATTAATAAAATATGTACAGATTATTTTCCAATCTGCCTACGGTTTCCCATGCAAAAAACAACCACAACAAGTACAAAATTAGTTATGTTCGGCCGGAATGAAATATTAGGTTGCGGAAAAAGAAAATCATTATACTACAGGACTTTATTGGAATGTCCGATTCGGTCCAAATATGCCCAGTTTTGTTGTATGATGTGTTGCCATTTTAAAGGTAACTTCATAATGCCTCTCGTAGTCGAATTTCACAATCCTCCTAGATGCGAGAAATATATGATAATCGGTTGGTGCCAAGTCCGGACTGCATGGCGGATGCATTTTAACTTCCCAACCCAGCTCGCGAAGTTTCTGGCGAGTCACGCTATATGTGTGTATGTTATATGTGTGTTAACATGCCGGTCAACTTCGAGCATTTCTCCGATTTTATCGACATTTTCGACGACCGGCCTACCTGTGCGAGGTGCATCTTTAACATCAACAATTCCTGAACGGAATCTACATACTGAATGCACCGAACAAAAAACAGCAAAATATATTTTTCACTGCAAAATGTCACCCACCCATACATCTGAATTTGGTTAATCGATACTTTACGAGAAAAAATATAATGGATTTCTTTTTTGTATATCAACTCGAACCAATACCTTGTAGCAGCCAAGGATCGCACTTATTTTAATGTAGCAGTAAGGTGCTATCTAAAACATGGAAACTTGACGTCGAAAATCTGCAAAAGGTAGCAGAAGCCTATTCGGCTCAACATACCCACTTGCACTCCTTGTCCCGATAATAATATAGAAGCACAATGGCAAAGAATTTCCGACCCCTACATACCGCAGTAATAGCAACAATTGTGGACCAACCATCAAGAAATCCATGGTACGATCAGAAGTCTCGTAATACTACTGATGGGGCAACCCTGCAAACAGTAGCAACATGGACGAGCGCAAAAATCGACTTTTTAGCTTTTCGGTTTTTGCCGCCGACAAAAAAAATCGATTTTAGACTTTTCGATTATTGCCGCCGACCAAAAAATCAATTTTAGACTTTTCGATTATTACCACCTAGCCAAGATACGGTCAGAATAGCAATCAATCGGCTAAAGAATAATAAAGCAGCAGGTACGGATGGATTACCGAACTATAATCGAACTATTCAATACCGATGGTCAGATGCTGATCAGTAGCATGTACCAACTGATTAGTACAATTTGCATGCCAAATGAGTGGAACCTCAGCATCCTGTGTCCCGTGCACAAATATGTGTCAATTATAGAGAAATAAGTCTCCTTCCCATCTCATATAACAACATATCCAGCGTGCTGCGTAAACGACTGAAGCCAATGGTCAGTGACATTATTGGACCATACCAATGCGGCTTCAGACTTGGCAAATTTACCATAGACGAGATTTTTACAGAAGACCCCTCAACACTACAGCTTCGAGATTGTGAACGATTTTACATACCTCGGCAACGCCATAAACAAAGCTCATAACATAAGCTTTGAAATCTGAAGAAGAATAGTGTTGGTCTGAGTAAGGAATTCGAAATCAAGGCCACCTCTCGCCGGACCAAACTCACTCTCTACAAGACGCTAATAATACCCCGGCTCTTGTATGGATCTGAAGCATGGGTACTTGGGCAATTAAATGAGGCAGCTCTTGGAATGTTTCGAATATCTATGGGCCGATCTATGAACCATGAGTTTCCCTCTGCTGCGTCATGTTGTGACAATGAGGATGCCCAGCTCAAAAGACATATAATAGAGAGACTCCCTTCAGCTCGACTATAGAGAGACTTCCTTCAGATCGTCTATAGAGACTCCCTTCAGCTCGTCTATAGAGAGTCCCTTCAGCTCGTCTATAGAGAGTCCCTTCAGCTCGTCTATAGAGACTTCCTTCAGCTCGTCTATAAAGACTCACTTCAGCTCGTCTATAAAGACTCACTTCAGCTCGTCTATAAAGACTCACTTCAGCTCGTCTATAAAGACTCACTTCAGCTCGTCTATAAAGACTCACTTCAGCTCGTCTATAAAGACTCCCTTCACCTCGTCCTTCAGCTCGTCTATAGTCTCCCCTCAACTCGTCTGTAGTCCCGTCTATAGAACCTCTTCTCAAATCGTCTCCTTCAACCCACCGCTTTAACACATTATAATTTTCTCATTAACAACAACAACAAAAATGTCCATAGAATTACGAAATAAAAAAACTCTCAATAATGGCGCCAAAATATTTCCAGTTTTTTGTGTGTTTTATTTTCTTCGCTGAGATGTCTAGAGAATTGCCAAAGAAAAAAACCCCGAACGAACGACATAATTTCCATTTCCTTTTCATTTATTCTCATTTCTTTTCTCGGTTAGAGTTTTTAGACAGTGTTATGGATTTTCCTACTCTTTATCACAACATACAGCACACAGTGTAGATTTAAACGTGCTGTGAAAATAAAAAAACGACAGCAACAACAACGACAACCTCAAAAGTATCTCAATGCCATTAAAAGCGCCTAAAGAGTATCTAAGTACTTTCTAAGTCGCTTTGTTACTTTGTTCGTGCCGGGGAGTTCATTAATTAAACGGATTTTTGTTGTTGCTGTTGTTGGTACGTTAGTTGTTGTTCTTGTTGCTTTGTGTTTGTTTCTTAAGTACAAGCAGTTTAGAAAACTTTGTGGCTGAGCTCAAAGAAGAAGCAAAATTGTACTTGTTACATAGATTTGTATTTACAAATACAGTCAGGGAATATCTTTGTATGTATGTTGGTTCACTAATACTATGGGAAAATATAAATGTTGAGTACAATTTTCTATAATATTAGGGGAAATCTAATTCAACATAAATGTGTGAACATTTTGTTCTGAATGTCAGTGTTGGATAATTTGTGAATAATCTGAAAAAAAATCTTCATGTAGGCACAATTCTCATCTATTTATATGATGTTACGTATAATATTGTAATGATATAATTTCTTTATGTAGTAAATTCAAAGTTTATCGAATATTTTAGGTCAGATGAGCCAAACAAAAAGTTTTCTTCTGCAAACCATTTTTTTTTTGCGCAGCCAATAAGTCGTTGAATTATTTAATCTAAATGAAATCTGTTGAAGATTAAAACACTATTCCATACCATTTAGGAATATTTGTTGTTTGTGTTGTGAATTAGTTAAGGGTTGTCAAAATGACGTGGAAAATCGTCATTACAAAATTATCGTTATAAGACATTCTTTATACATAACACAAATTGATAGAAATTCTTCTTTGGGTATATGGGAATTTACAAAATTCTTTTAAAATTCCATTAAAAAATTTTGAAAATTTTTCTTTCATAAATTCGGATGCTGCGCACAAAAGTTATAGCGATTTTATATCTTGTATTTCAAATATAAATTAAATGAATTCCTATTTGTTGTAATTCGCGAATTTCTTCACAAATGGATAAACACATTTGTTTTCTTTGCATACTTGTCAAATCACATTGAAATACGGTATATTGTTCGCGAAAAACAAATAGAATCATGAAGATATCGGAAAATA
The DNA here is from genome assembly GCF_032173495.1 of Musca vetustissima. Lineage (NCBI taxonomy): Eukaryota > Metazoa > Arthropoda > Insecta > Diptera > Muscidae > Musca > Musca vetustissima. Next base: position 19,449 of record NW_026878410.1, on the reverse strand, counting down.
AAATAAATTATTTTTTGAATTAAAATAAAAAGATTTTTTGAATTTTCGTTTTTTTAGTATGGTTAAGAGGATACGGGTTTTCCTTAATCTTCTAAAATATACCACGCATTCTTCTGAAAATTCTTTTAGATATCGGTAGATTATATTGTTAGGAGTTTTGACTTTAAAAACGACCAAATATATTGCAGTTACAGTATATGAAAATGATCAACATTAAAAAGGATGCAATTCGCGTATTCGTTGAAATCAGTTGATGCGCATGCGTTTTTCGGATAAACCGAATCAATCTCTTCCAATAATTATGAATTTTTCGAGGTTTCGTTTAGCGGCCGAAGTGTTCCGCTCGATGCACTTTACTATGCAAAAACCCTAAAAATGGCTAAAAATCACGCAACGTGCATACGATTTTTATGCGCATCCGATTTCAGTAATCTCCTATGAAAATACACAAAAGGACACCTATTTTAAAAGGATCGGTTAAGAACCGCGGATGTGCCTCCACAATCGATTTTGGCTAAAATACGCATATATTTTTGACCTATTTTCACACAGATTCTCGAATATGATAACACAAGAATGAATGTATGTTAAATCAATTCGAAGGAATCCGCAATTATATACGCGAATTTGTCAAAATAAGTTTTTGAAATTTTTCCTACATTCAAGGTACCAATGTCCGCCGTTTTATTGGGCGGAATTGAACATGGATGGGTTCATTAGATCCGGCACGTAAAAAAACTAAAATCACGCTGGGTTCCACGGAATTTGAATGGACTTTCTTAATTTTAGACTCAAAAAATATGTTTTTTATAAAAATTTACGCACCAAATTTTCGTCTTTGGAACCCAACTGCAAAGAAGCTACGGTGAGCACATTCATGAGATATACACTAAACGAAGCAAAATCACGAGTTCTACAATCCTATAATCAGTTTAGTCCATTATGTGGATGCGCATCCTAATTATAAAAAAAAAAATCAAAAAACATCGAAAATCCGACTTCAAAATTTCAGCATCCATTTTGGGTGGATCCATTGATTATATCGAAAAATCATACATTAGAACCATATTGTCCATGGGGTATTTGCAACTTAGTCACTGATCACATGTGCGTGCGTTGTGTAGTTTATCCACAAATCAGGAAGGAACACAAAAAAAAAAAAAAACTCGTTGGCTTCAACACATTTTCACCTATTTTTTTTACATTACCACCATCACAGCTTCCACCAAACTTATTATTTATTACCAATATTTTAAGATTTTGACAAGAACATTTCATTTTATAGAAATTAATTTAAAACATTTCATTTTATAGAAATTAATTTACATTATATGCAATATGTTCATATTTCACGTGTTATAACCTTGCAAACCTCAGCTTCAATGAATTAATGACGAAGTTGAATGATAGTTTTGTGATAACCCTGGAAAAAAGTTATAGCCTAACATGAGGGAATATCGATTTTTTAACACTCCATCATTAGGTGAAAACCTACTTAAGATCGTCCCTCAGCAGAATACCTTATATACATATGTTACCTTAAATAATATGACAAAACTGGGCTCCCATATAGAACAAAAAATTCTATAAATAAAACGTGTAAGGAAAGTAGTAAAGCCGGTATCCTTCACCACTTTGGGTATATTCAACAGTTGCATTCTAACAGACGTCACATTTTCGAAGGACCATTGACATGAAATTTGATGGACTAAAATAAGTGATCCATACCAAAATGTGAACCGACTTAGAGCAATCCATAAACATGTCAATCTATAACCAAAACTAAACTCTTCATTTGGATAGATAGAGAATGAGACAAAATTATGCAAATCGATTTCAATCGGACAATCGTTGATTATTTGAAGCCCAATAAACATGAAGTCAGTCGAACATACGGGCTATGTCTGCATTTCTACAAAAATCAATTACGACATTCTATACTAATTGCTTTTCCAACATTTCGCGTCAATCTGACAAAAATGAGGAGTTTATTGCATTATTTACTTAAAATCGGACGAAAATATTAATATAAGCTATATCTAAACCGATTTCAATGAAACTTGTTACATGTTAGTTTGCACTAATTTCAGCACGTTTTGTGCATATCGGCCATATTTTGGGTCCTTGGTGCATCATTTATTTAAAATCGGAGGAACATTTATATAGGAGCTATATCCAAATCTGAACCGATTTTCTCGAAACTTAGCACTTCGTGTAATTAAAAATAAATATATAGGGACTTTGGTGCACGACTTACATTAAATCGGACGAAAATATATGTGTGAGCTATATCTAAATCTGAACCGATTTTCACGAAGCCTTAACACACCTCATTCTAGACTTAATTCAGTCCGATGTGCCAAATTTCGTGCAAAGTATATAGTAAATATATATAGGGGATTTTGTGCACAATTTACAATAAATCGAAAAAAATATATATGGGAGCTATATCTAAATTTTAACCGATTTTTCCTAACGTAAATATGGTTCGTCCTTGGGCAATTAAATGAGCTGTGCCAAATTTCATCCAATTCAGAACATAAATGCGATGTGTACTTTGTTTACAACTTTACATCGACAGACGGACATTCATAAATCGACTCAGAATGTGATTCTCGTTTGCTTTCCTGTAACAAACACATGCACAAAGACATAATACCCTGTACCACAGTGTGGTGAAGGGTATAAACAGCCCAATACCATTAAGGACCCCCCTTAATGCTTCCCAGTACCCTTACAAAACTGAGGATTGATCCTTTTATGTTTGGACCTTCTCGAAGTCATGTTTGTTGTGTATGAGTCATTAATATTGTCAAGTTTTGTAATTTTCCACATAAAAGTCGGGTCCATTTGACCCGCTAAATATTGGCCGATCTTTATCAAAACAGACATGCGTAGTTGACCTGATTCCCTTCTCCATTTCGTGATGTCGGGTCATAATTGTGGCCTCTATAGCGATCAGAAAAACAGGCAAAAATAAAGTTGTTGGTCCATTTCATCCCCTATATTTTGGAGGATCATTGCCAAAAACAATAGGGATCTTTTTTGACCATAACCTATCCTACATTTGGCGACGATTGATCCATACCTGTGGCCTGTATCGTGTTTACAATTTATAATGGACCGGCGGACGGACGGACACACATGTCGAGATCGACTCAATTAGTCGAGATATGATCGGTATACTTAAAGGTGGGTCTAGGACCAATAGTTTTGGCCACCAGTGTATAAGATGTTATATTTCCTGCTAACGAAAATGCAGTTATAGTCTAACATGGACTAATATCAACGATTTGTATACTCTCCACCATAAGGTGAAAAACTTCTTAATATCGTCTTTCAGCAGAATACCTTATATGTGTTCCCTATAAATAATATGACAATACTGGTCTCCAATATAGAACAAATCTTCTAGAGGTATAATATATAAAACAATATTATATGGGTATATTTTAATTTAAGGCTTTTAAAAATACTACATTTATAAAATATTTTACAGAGATTTTCGTTGATAGTTATAATTAAGGGATTTTTTTTACCAAAAACCAAGTTAAAAAATAAGGAAGATCTTCACCGATTGGCTTTATCCTAGTTCATACGATAGCTATACACTCACAGAGAAACGTGTAAAAATTTAGAATCGATTGGGTCACTAGTTTTTGAGTTATCGTGCCCGATATTCACAAAAAAGAAAAACGCATTTAAAGTTTGAGAAGCCCTTTAGCCGTAAATCGGATATATCTTCAAGAGTTCTTAAGATTTTCTCTTGAAATTTTGTAGGGACATTGTTGAATTAGTGTAGATTCGAATTAAATAAAAAAAATTGACCCCAAGAATGGGGGTGTCCCCTTAAAAGATATCCTGTTGGTATGGCCTAACAAACTATGAATTCCTTTCAAAGGCTAAATAGCAAATAATACACAGCTATTTGCTTGTAACCCAGAAAGACAAACTCTAACCATACCCTCATATAAAAGAAGATAGAGGACAGAGGGTTTTTACAGGACAGACTGCCAACTAGCCAGTCTGACAGTCAGTCAGGCAGCCAGCTGAGCTGGATAAAGGCATAGAAATAAAACGAAAAACGTTTGGGAAAAATACCAACAATAACAAAAAGAAAGCACACAAAATAAAACACAAAAAGAAGACGAAGAAAAAAATGGAATACCCGAAGCTTGCCAGCATGAATGTGCCTCCATTACTTTGATACTGGTGTAAGAAAAAACAGCGATGAAAAAATGTTTAAAAACCCAGAAAAGCACTGACTGACTGAGTGATTTAGATTTACAAACGCTTGGCGTGGATACAGAATGAAAATCAACTGTAAGGTATGAGCTATTCTAAAAGGACAAAAAATACGGAATCCCTTTAACACGATTCTTTTTCTTTTCATGACGAGCTAACGAATACACACACTCACACACATTAAAACGATTTAGTTCAGATCAGAGGAAATATACAACACGCGTTTCAGCAGACTAATAGAGGAACAATCGAATTGAAAAGGGAAAAGGTGTATTAGGATTATATGCGAAAACAATAACAACAACATCTTAGGCAGTATACATACACCATGCGCAAATATCCGACTTGTGGGCCTGTGAATTTTTGTGAATAAGAAACATTCCGAACTGTGAGTCTGTGAATTTTTTCTATAAAAGAAAGTCCGACTTGTGAGTCTGCGAATTTTTTCTATAGAAAAAATGTCCAACCTGTGGGTCTGTAATTATTTTCTATAGAAAAAGTCCGAAACCTGTGGGTCTTTGAATTGTTTTCTAAAGAAAAAAGTCCGACCTGTGGGTCTGTGACTTTTTTTCTATAGATAAAATTCCGATCTGTGAGTCTATGATTTTTTTATAGAAAAAGTCTAGACCTGTGGTTCAGTGCATTTATTTCTATAGAAAAAAGAAAAAATCTGACTTTAATTTTTTTATACAAGTAAGTCCGACCTGAAGACTGTGAATTTTTTCTACATAAAAATAAATGGCTTGATTTTTTTTCTACAGAGAAAATATGACCAGACCAGGTTTAAGAGAGTTAGACCTTGGGTCTGTGAATTCTTTTCTAATAAAAAAAGACCCACGAAGGTGTTTTTGATTTTTCTACAGAAAAAAATCACATCTGAGGGTATGCGAATTGTTTCTATGGAAAAAGTGAGAACTGCATTCTTGCAAATTGTTTTCTATAAAAAAAACCGGACCTAAAGGTCAGTTAATTTTTGCTATAGAATGTGTTTCAATGATACCACGAAATTATCTTGTCATCTCAATTTACACTCAAAATTAACTGTTGCGACCTCATTTAAAGACATACACCAATCTAAAGAAGCAAAAAAAAAAACAAACACCAACAAAAATTTCCGGTCAAAAACATTTCTTTATACCACCCAACAAGATGCATGAAAATGAACCTGCAACAGAATCTTCTTCGTTTGTCATTGTTGTTAACAGCAGCAGGAACAACAACAACAGCGACAGAGCGAAATATGATGATGTTTGGCAATTCGAAAATGTGAACAAAGAAACTCCTGGTACCAAATGAAAAAACAAAGACAGAAACTACAACAACAAAATAACAAAATGGTCAAACTGACGGTCAGTCGCTAAAATGTGACAACAAGTAACTAAACTTCAGTCCTCCACAACACCACCACCGCCATCATCACCGAATGGTATGGTTGGTAGTAACATTTCATGGCAGTCGATAAACATAAACACACACATTCATACATACATATGGCAGCATCCCAAGCATTAGGTATTAATCGCCTTTTTTCTGCTAAATACAGAACGATGATTTAAGAAATGTGATAAAAAGGAATAGCCAGCCAGTCAAACGGCCGAAAGGACGGACGGACAGCAAGCCAGCAGCAGCCACTGAGACAGACAGACAAACACGATTAATACTGGTCGTCGGTTCGACGTTCGTTCACAGAATAAGGCGGAATGCCAGGCTTTCAAGACAATAGTTAACCAAGGTAATGCAAAGGAACAACAACAACAAAGGTTACTAAAACAGCACCAGCAGCAATGAACAAAAACCAAAATCAAACAGAACAAAAAAAAATCAGGTTCAATGAAATCTGAACTTAACAACCGAACAAGCGACCGTTGGCTCAAATATTCTCCCGCCATGTGATGCTGTTGGCAGGTATCTCTAGCAACAGACTAAATGCCCAAGGGTAGCCACCAAATGTTCGAATGTGAAACAATTAATTTGCGGACTTGTGAAGGTGTCATTTCAAATCTGCCAAATGTTTGTCGATAATACTTGTAATGAAATCGAATCGAATATTGTTAAGTAATGTGTTAATTAAGTGCTGAAAGTTGTTTCTAGGCCTTCAAAAATATTCTTTAATAAATCTACGCCTTAGGATAGGCCTTCAAAAATATTCTTTAATAAATCTACGCCTTAGGATAGGTCTTCAAAAATATTCTTTAATAAATCTACGCCTTAGGATAGGCCTTCAAAAATATTCTTTAATAAATCTACGCCTTAGGATAGGTCTTCAAAAACATTCTTTAATAAATCTACGCCTTATGGGAACCCATAAAAAATATTCTTTAATAAATCTACGCCTTAGGATAGGCCTTCAAAAATATTCTTTAATAAATCTACGCCTTAGGATAGGCCTTCAAAAATATTCTTTAACTAGCAAAGTACCCGCTACTTCGTATGCGGAAAGGGAATAAAAAAATATTTCATATGGAAATCGTGAATACCGCATAATTAGTTGTACTATAGTTCTGAATTCCACCTCTATTCCTACATTTAATATTAAGTTTATTACCATACACATAAGCAATATTTTCCGAAATCCACACTTTAGCAAAAACGTACAGGTTCCACATGTAATTCCATTTAGAACTTTTCATTATACATTTTCAAGACTACCTCTAATACATTTTCAAGACTACCTCTATACCGTCACCTCCACTAAATTTAGTACCAAAAACCCTTTGGTGCTTCTTTCTAACTCTCTGTCAATGACCAACATTCTAAATTTTAGGTTTCCAGCTCTCTCCGTTACCCAAATTCAAATTATTCCAAATTTAGTGAATTTTCTATTCTATTTACTATTCAAAAATAGCCCAATACTACACTTCAATAGTAATCTAATTTCCAAATCTCAAGATTCAACCGAATCCAAATTGTTTCAAATTTAGCACCATTTAGTAATTCTCATACTCATAGGTAAGAATTCCTAAAACTACATCAATCCTACACTCTAAAAGTAATCTTACTTCTTAGCTCTGTGTGAAACCATTCCGCACTTTTCGTACCCATATACCAAACCAATCTCAATATTCCAAACCTGCTTTCAATCGTAAGTCCAAATTTAAGAGTTTCAGCTCTATCTGTTCACTAAACTGTACCATATTTGGTACCATTCTGTACTTTTCCTACAATCCCAGAGTAACCTAAGTTGCAACTTTCAGGATTCGAGTTCTACCCGTTCACCAAAGTCCAAATTGTAGCAAATTTTTTGGTTGTCGTACCCAAAGTACAAATTTCCTAAAATACCCCAGTCATGATCTCCAATAACAACCTTAGGTCCACATTTAAAGATTCCAGCTCTATTCGTTCACCAACATCCATATTGTACCATTTATTACTTTTCGTAGACGTAAGTATGAGTTTCTAAAACTGCCTCAATTTCCCACTGAAACAGTAATTTTATTCATTAATTTCAGGATAACAGCACTATCTCTTCACATAGATCCAAATTGTACCATATTTAGTACTTTTCGTACTCATGAGTTCGAATTTCCAACACTGTCTCAATCCTTTGCTATAAGAGTAATTTTCTTTTCAAATCCATCCATATCTGTCCTTTCACTCAAATCTAAATTGTACTAAACTTAGCACCATTTAGTACAGATAATTACATATTTTTAAAACTACCTCATCCTACACTCCAACCTTATTTTTAAGTCACAAATATTAGGATTCCCGCCCACACAAAACGAATTGTACCATATTTAGTACCAATTAGGTCTTCTCGTATCCATAAGTACGAAATTCCAATAATTCCTTAATCTTGTAATTTTAATTCCAAATTTACGTTTACTATCTCTATCCGTTAACTCGAATCAAAATAGTACCAAATTTTTTTACCATTCAGTACACATAATGACGAATTTTAAAAAATTACCGACATATCTCAATTCTGCACTCAAACTGTAATATTAATTCAAAATTTCAGAATACAGCCCTATAGGTTCACACATTTGTAAGCTTTTCGGTACCATTTAGTACTTTTTGTTTCTATAATTAAAAATTTCCTAAACTATGTCAATCCTATACTCCAACAGTAATTTTAATTAAAAAATTCGGGAGTCCAGCTCTATCCGTTCACACGTAATCAAGTTGTACCAAATATAGTACTATTTAGTACACATAGGTAATATGCTTCCATATCTCAATTCTATATTCAAACATCAACCATTAGTCCAAATTATGGGTTTCTCCGTTCACCCAAATCCATCTAGTGTCATTTAGTACTTTTCGTACACATAAATACGAGTTTCCAAAGATGTCTCTATAGCCCAATCTTCAACAGAAATCTTAATTCCAAATTTCAGGTTTTCAGTTCTATCCTTTCAAGCAACATCCAAATTGTACTAAATTTGGTACCATATATACCTTTCGTACCAATAAGTACGAATTTCATAATCTACCTCAGTCCTACACTCCAACAGTCATTTTAATTCCCAATTTGAAGACTTCAGCTCTATCTGTTCACCTAAATCCAATTTTAGTACCATTTAGTACTTTTCGTACAAATTAGAACGATTTTTTAAAGCTAATTCCGATTGTCAAGATTCCATCTCTGCACACTCAACTGAAGGTAAATAGTACGGAATTTAGTACCATATTACACTTTTATACACATAAGTACGAATGTCTTAAACCATTTCCGTACATCAACACCACTTCCCAACCTGTATTCCATTTAAAATGTCAAGATTCCAGCTATATACAATAGGAACTAAATTCAGTAAAGTTTAGTACCTTAAGTACACTTATAGGTCGAATTTCCAAAAACCCTTTTGCACATCTTTCTAACTTTCCATCATTGACCAACATTCCAAATTTCAGAATTCTAGCTCTTCCCGTTCGCTAATAAAAAGGGTACCATATTTGTTACATTTTAGTACTTTTCGTACCCTTCTACTTCCAACAAAACCTGCATACCCCGATCCTACACCCCCATAATGATTCCAAATTCAAATTTAAATGTACCAAATTTAGTACAAAGTAGTACGAATTTCCAATACTTCTTACTAAACCCACACCCCCACAGTTATCCTAAATCCAAGTTTCAGAATTCCAACTCTATTGGTTCATCCACAATTCAATTTGTACCAAATTTAGTACACTGTAGTACGAATTTCCAAAACTTCCTACTTAACCCAAACATACACTCCACAGTGATCCTAATTCCAAGTTTTAGAATTCCAACGCTATCGGTTCACTCACAATCCAAATTGTACCAAATTTAGTACACAGTAGTACGAATTTCCAAAACCTCCAACTTACCCTAACCCTACAACCCCAACGTGACCCTAAATCCAAGTTTCAGGATTACAACTCTATCGGTTCACTCACAATTCAATTTGTACAAAATTTAGTACACTGTAGTTCAAATTTCCAAAACTTCCTACAGACCCCAATCCTACACCCTCACATTGATCCTAAATCCAAGTTTCAGGATTCCAACTCTATCGGTTCACCCTCAATTCAAATTGTACCAAATTTAGTACACAGTAGTATGAATTTCCAAATCTTCCTACAGACCCCAATCCTACACCCCACAGTGATCCTACATCCAAGTTTCAGGATTCCAACTCTATCGGTTTACCCTCAATTCAAATTGTACAAAATTTAGTACATAGTAGTAGTGATCCTAAATCCAAGTTTCAGTGAACCGCTAACGGTTCACTCACAATCCAAATTGTACCAAATTTAGTACACAGTAGTACGAATTTCCAAAACCTCCAACTTACCCCAATCCTACACCCCCACAGTGATCCTAAATCCAAGTTTCAGAATTCCAACGCTATCGGTTCACTCACAATCCAAATTGTACCAAATTTAGTACACAGTAGTACGAATTTCCAAATCCTCCAACTTACCGTAACCCTACAACCCCTCAGTGGCCCTAAATCCAAGTTTCAGGATTACAACTCTATCGGTTCACTCACAATTCAAATTGTACCAAATTTAGTACACAGTAGTACGAATTTCCAAAAACTCCAACTTACCCTAACCCTACAACCCCACAGTGACCCTAAATACAAGTTTCAGGATTACAACTCTATCGGTTCACCCTCAATTCAAATTGTACCAAATTTAGTACACAGTAGTATGAATTTCCAAAACTTTCTACAGACCCCAATCCTACACCACCACAGTGATCCTAACTCAAAGTTTCAGGATTCCAGCTCTATCGGTTCACCTACAGTTCAAATTGTACGATATTTAGTACACAGTAGTACGAATTTCGAAAACTTACCCCAAACAGCTAAATCCAAGTTTCAGGATTACAACACTTTCGGTTCACTCACAATTCAAATTGTACCAAATTTAGTACACAGTAGTACGAATTTCCAAAACGTCCCACTTAACCCAAACTTTCACCCCCAGATTGATCCTAAATCCAAGATTTAGGATTCCAACTCTATCGGTTCACACAATTCAAATAGTACCAAATTTAGTACACATTAGTACAAATTTTTAAAACTTCCTACATATCTCGATCTTACACCCCAACAGTGATCCTGGCTCCAAATTTCATGATTCTAGCTCTATTGGTTCGCATAAAATTCAAATTGTACCAAATTTAGTACCATTTAGTACCCATGAATATAAATTACTGAAACTGAGTAAAAAAATTCCAAAACTACGTACATTCCCAATCCTACACTCCGACGGTAATGTTAATTTCAAATTTCAGGATTCCAGCTCGATTTTTATCTCCAAGTTAAATTTGTACCAAATATAGTATCATATAGTACTTTTCGTACACATGAGTACACGCTTTCAAAATCATCTCCTTAAATAGGCTCTACATCTCATCCCTAATTCGCATTCCAAATTTCAAGTTTTTAGCTCTATCAATTCACATGCTACGAAATTGTACAAAATTAAGTACATTTTAGTACTTTTCGGATATTTATAGTTCGAATTTCCAAAAACCCGTTGATACATCTATCCTACACTCAGCGACCACCAATCCAAATTTCAGAGTTCTAGCTCTACCGGTTCGCCATATATAAATGGTATCACATTTAGTACTTTTTAGTACTTTTCGTACCGTTCTAGTACGAATTTCCAAAAACGCTTTTGTACATCTTCCTAACTTTACATCAGTGACCTACATTCCAAATTTCAGAATTCTAGCTCTTCCCGTTCGCCTAATACAAAGGGTACCATATTTGGTACATTTTAGTACTTTTCGTACCCTTCTAGTTCGAATTTCCAAAAACCCAGCCTTATCTCACGCCTACACACCAACACCAACCCACACTCAAAATTTCAAGCTTCTAGCTTTAGCCGTTTCGTCTGGGCGATGATCTGTCAGTCAGTCACTCAGTCACTCACTCACTCACTTAACACTAAGCTCTTTTATATATATAGATAATTCCCTTAAAAACTATTCTTTAATAAATCCACGCCTTGGATTCTTGAACCCGGAAAATTTTTTATGATATATATTGTCTCAGGAACCGAATTTTATTTAATCATTCAAATCCTTGCTCTTGGTATTGATCTACCATCTCGAACTGTAACAACAACAATTCCATTTGCCATGTCGCTACATGGGCAAAAGACATTTTCTGTTGTTATTGTTGTTGCTGCTGCCGTTGTTGTTGTCTTTGTTTGTTCTTTTGAATATATTTTTAGGTAAAAATTTCAATTATTAATGATAAAATAGATTATGATCGTGTTCGGATTTCGTTACGTCTTTCTACTGTAATGTACAATGGTGTGGTGCCGTGGTTGTTGTTGCTGTTGTTCCTTATTTGTTCCTCCTGCCATTGCATTTAGAATATGAATCCATTCTTTGGTCTGGTCGGTCAGGTCCAACATTGGTGATGGTGGTGGTAGTGTTGCTGGTCGCCACCGCCGCTGGCTGGACAGCTTCTCCACCGAAATCTTTGAATGTTTGTTATTCAAGATGTAACCGTGCCAACAACAATGAACTTGGTATAAATGCACCAACAACAGCAACAACAATAAGAACAACATCAAGGAAAACGACAACGTCAACGGGCGAGTACGACGAGATATGTTTATTATGTTGTTTGATATTCAAACTTTTTAATATTTGTCCGTCCATTGGGTGTATTATTTTTTTGTTCTTATTATGCCTATTTGCAGTTTGTTATCTATGGATTTAAAGGCTTCTTCAAAGGCCTATCAAGGCGTGGATTTATTAAAGAATATTTTTTCAAAGGCCTATCAAGGCGTGGATTTATTAAAGAATATTTTTTCAAAGGCCTATCAAGGCGTGGATTTATTAAAGATTATTTTTCAAAGGCCTATCAAGGCGTGGATTTATTAAAGATTAGTTTTTCAAAGGCCTATCAAGGCGTGGATTTATTAAAGATTAGTTTTTCAAAGGCCTATCAAGGCGTGGATTTATTAAAGATTACTTTTTCAAAGGCCTATCAAGGCGTGGATTTATTAAAGATTACTTTTTCAAAGGCCTATCAAGGCGTGGATTTATTAAAGATTACTTTTTCAAAGGCCTATCAAGGCGTGGATTTATTAAAGGCCTATCAAGGCGTGGATTTATTAAAGATTAGTTTTTCAAAGGCCTATCAAGGCGTGGATTTATTAAAGATTAGTTTTTCAAAGGCCTATCAAGGCGTGGATTTATTAAAGAATCATTTTTCAAAGGCCTATCAATGTATTTGTTTTGCTTTCAGTTTTATTTTTCATTGTCCAAAAGTGGAACAGTGGTTACCACAATCTCTAAACTGAAAAAAATATATTTTTAATAAATCCACGCCTTGTTTGGTCCTTTGAAAAAATATTCTTTAAAAAATCCACGCCTTGTTTGGTCCTTTGAAAAAAAATTTGATACCAGAAGTTTTTGAAAATGCTCCTCCCAAATCCTTAGCACGCTGTCTGTATCTGTCAGCAGGTTTCCATCTTTATCTCTACAGGAGGATGTGCCTGCACCAAAGCCTTCGGTTTGCTGTTTTACCCGTTGGTAGAATTTTCGGACTTCATTCTGACTCCTGTACATCTTGCTCACGCTCACGTTTTTCTTGCTCTTTCTTCTTTTTTCTCCTCTCTTCTCCCGATAGTTATCCATCGCATTACGTGTTGCTACTGTGCGTAGGGTTATCCTATATGCTGCGTTTTTCATATCAGTAGCATTACGACACTCCTGATCGTACCAGGGATTTCTTGGTGGCCTTGTTTAGGCCTTGAAAAAATGTTCTTTAATAAATCCTTGGTGGAAGTCCCTAAAAAATCTTCTGCTATTCCGAATGCATTTCGCACCACTGTATCCTAGAACAACATAATTCCACCGGCACCATTATACATTACCTTCCTGCTCCTCTGGTTGTATAGAACATTACTCTGCCTTAATGGTCACTGTGAGGAGAGAGACTCAAGAAAGCACGACGAAAGAAAGAAGTTCGGATGCCTGAACAAAAAAATAGGCGTCTGGAAAAAGTCGTCATTGGCAATCGTTGAAATCTAATTTTTCTTTGCATAGATTTGTTTACGATTGCATGAGTGAATATTTATTTGGTTTCACGATGCTGGTGTTCAGTTTATATTTCTTCTTCTGCATCGTTGTTTTATTCTTTTTCCTATGATCGGTTCTGTTCTGCTTAATGTTGTTGTTTTTGTTGTTGGTGGCTTGCTCTTGATTTATAACTTGTATGAATTGTGGGAAATATCGCTGGCGATTTTTCATTATTTCTTTCTTCGCTCGTTGAGATTACATATCACATTATTTTTAATTCCATTTGGGTTTTGGGTCGTCGTTTAAGCATGGTCGCCATGACCATGGCCATTGTGATAAGTCAGGCTGGCTCACGGGCTGGGATGGCTAGCTGAATGCCAGCCAAACAAACAAAAAATATATATTCGACGGAAACGGATATTCAATAGTTCGAAGGTTTATGGCTATGCATAATTTAGTGATCAATGATCGGTCAATTGTAGGAAGAGAATGAAACCATGAAACTATATAATGATGTATGTAAGTTCTTGGAGCGGGTAATGCGGCAATAAAATACAGTGGAAATTTGAAAATCTGAAAAATATTGAAATAATTAAAAAATTTGAATAGTATATAATGATGTATGTAAGTTCTTGGAGCGGGTAATGCGGCAATAAAATACAGTGGAAATTTGAAAATCTGAAAAATATTGAAATAATTAAAAAATTTGAAATAGTGGCATACTTTTCTTATAACTTTTATGGGAAATAATTAGCCGACCTGAAAATGTTTTTTTTTTTTGTATAAAGAGGCGTACAACCCCCTCTAGATAACCTAACAAATCTCTACATCAATATCAACTCATGAGGTTGACTCAGTATATTAATGACGCCACCCAGGGGAAAATGTCAACACTAAATAAGCAAGAAACCCAACCACGGCTAAAGGACCCCAAAGGGTGACGCAATATAGGGAGAAGATAATGGCAACACTAAATAAGCAACGACACCAACCATTACACAAAATTTCCAGGAGGTATTTTTTCTATGCAGCGATGGATGGCAGCTTCAGTCGCGTAGGACAGCCTACAGCGGATCAATCATCTATTAGATGGAATACAAAAAAATTACTAACGAACTAATTTATGGACTAATCGAGTACTGCCAAGAGGATTAAAAAGTGTCACCTGCCAAGGAGCCCAAAGGGTGACACAAAATAGGCAGAAGCTAGTACCGCCAAGAGGAGGTTGACACAGTATATAAATGGCGCCACCCAGGGGAAAATGTCAACACTAAATAAGCAAGAAACCCAACCACGGCTAAAGGACCCCAAAGGGTGACGCAATATAGGTAGAAGATAATGGCAACACTAAATAAGCAACGACACCAACCATTACACAAAATTTCCAGGAGGTATTTTTTCTATGCAGCGATGGATGGCAGCTTCAATCACGTAGGACAGCCTACAGCGGATCAATCATCTATTAGATGAAATACAAAAAAAATACTAACGAACTAATTTAAGGACTAATTGAGTACTGCCAAGAGGATTAAAAAAGTGTCACCTGCCAAGGAGCCCAAAGGGTGACACAAAATAGACAGAAGCTAGTACCGCCAAGAGGAAGATGGTAAACTAAATCATCATGGACACCAACCACAGCACAAAATTCCAAAAGGCATCGCTTCTACTCAACGATAGATATCAGCCTCAATCACATAGGACAGCCAATCAATCATTTACATTGCTGGAATGCAAAAAAAAAACTGACTAACGAAACTAATACAAGGACTTATCTAGAAGGATGGCGATGCTTTATGTTCCCAAGAGGAGCGAAAAAGTGTCACCACTCAAACACTATATAAGAAAGGAACTCAACGACTACCCAATGAACCCAAAGAGTGACATAAAATAGGTAGAACAACTCAGAGAAAGATCGCAAACTAAATCAGCAAGGACACCAACTATTGCACAAAATTTCAGGAGGCGTTTTTATACAGCGATATATGGCAGCTTCAATCACAAAGGACAGCCTACAATCACATAGGACAGCCTACAAAAAATTCTAACGAAACTAATACAAGGACTAATCGAGTTGGATGGCCATGCTTCCAAGAGGAACGAAGAACTAACACTAATTAAGAAGGGAACTCAACGACCCCAAAGGGTGACACAAAATAGACAAGAGCTAGTTCCACCAGAGGAAGATGGCAAACACTAAATTAACAAAAACACCAACCACTGCAAAAAATTCCAGGAGGCATCGCTTCTTTGCATATATGCATCGCTTTTAGATGACCGCCTGTATCACATAGGACACCCGATCACTTATTTACTTAGCTGGAATACAAAAAAATTACTAACAAAACTAATACAAGGACTAATAGAGTAGGATAACGATGCTTTATGTTCCCAAGAGGTGTAAAAAGTGTTACCACCTCAACACTAAATAAGAAATGAACTCAATGACTGCCCAAAGACCATAAACGGTTACACAAAATAGGTAGGTTAGTGCCACCCAGAGTAAGATGGCAATACTAAATCACAAGGACACCAACCACTGTAAACATTCTATTGTATCTATGCAACAATAGATGGCAGCCTCAATCACAAAGGACAAACTACTGCAGATCAATCATTTACTTAGCTGGAATACAAAAAAAAATTACTAACGAAACTAATACAAGGAGTAATCAAGTAGTCGATGTTTTGTGCCACCAAGAGGAGTAAAACAAGTGTCACCTTGTTTAAGGTTCCACTGTTTCACTTATTTCAATTAATTATATATGCGGTATTATTTACATATTGCTGTCAATTGTTGGCTGGGAATTGATTCGTTTCCATAAAAAATGTTGCCTGCAGAAGATTAATTTCATTGTCGCTTATTTTCCAAATTCCCCTACCTTTAGGGCGACAGAAAATAATTGACCTTATACGTTATTGAAAATTAATATGATATCATAATTTTTATAAATTAATTAACGTGACTGCAATGAAAGAAATGAAACTGCATAATTTATTGTGAGATAACAACAACAACAAAATTAAACAGTTGTGTCCTGGCCAAATTGCAGCCATTGTGGTTTGAAATTGCAGCTAAAATTTTCAAAATACCGACATTTTCTGCCAAAAGTGTTTTTATGAATTTTGTCAAGGTCCGTCGAAGTTCATTATATGGTACATATATCAGAATATAATGAGGCCAGATTGAAGACCCTGATTATACCATCAGCATTGTGGCTGATCGTCGTCGTTAATACACACTTTAATATGGTAAATCCCCGGCTTATCTTGGTCCCTCTTTCATCTCAATTGTTAACACTGACCTCCCCGCGATATCACCTGGGGAAGCAATTTTCATCACCCGTTGAAATAGCGAGTTCACCCATAAGAACTATGGGTTGAGGCGTCCGGTAAGATGCCAACACTTAAAACTTCTACTATAAAAAAGCAACGTAAAAGAAAGGCGAAAGACAAAGATGAGCAGACCAAAGACATATTTTACGAGCGCCTAGAAAAAGTATATGACCGCAGCCCTGGCTATGACATTATAATTCTGCTAGGAGATTTTAATGCAAACATCGGAAGAGGAAATATTTTTGGCCCCACCTAAGCCTCCATGAAGAAACATCCGACAACTGCATGAGGTTAATTGACTTCGCGGCAGCAAAAAACATGGACACAAGGCCACCTGAATTTCTCCAGATCAAACTACGAAATCAAATCGATTATATTGTGATAGACGGAAAGCATTCACCCAGTATTTTAGACGTTCGATCGATCCGAGGAGCGAATATCGATTCGGACCAATACCTTGTGGCGTAATGTAGAAGCAAATGTGCGATCTTATGTACCACGGAAATTCAAAAGCTACAAACACAAAGGATAGCAGAAGCCTACTCCGCTCAATTTACCCACTAGCTTGACGAAAGTACTCCTTGTCCCGAAATTGAAATAGAATTGCCCACTCCTTACAAAAACACTTGGGTACCAAAAACTACATTAAGAAACCTGTGGTCGCGATGTACAGGAGTCTGAAGACCAAAACCGAAGACTTTAGTGCAGGCGCATTCTCCTGTAGAGATGAAGAAGGAAACCTGGTGACAGATACAGACAGTGTGCTGAGGATCTGGAAGGAGCATTTTCAAAAACTTCTGGTATCAAAAAGTAGCAGTAAAGTGGACCAACCAATAATAGATGGCGGTATTGAGTGTATACCACCTAGCCAAGATGAGGTCAGAATAGCAATCAATCGGCTGAAAAATAATAAAGCAGCAGGTGCCGATGGTAAGCAGGATGCACCAGCTGATTTGTACAATTTGGCTAGAGGAATGCATGCTTAATGATTGGAACCTCAGCATCCTGTGTTCCGTGCACAAAAAAGGAGACAAGAAGATATGTGCCAACTATAGAGGAATTAGTCTTCTTCCCATCGCATACGTGAACGACCGATGGTATCTCTCTGTTCATATTAATCGAATATTATCGCGAAAATATTCTGGAGGATGTATTGAAGCCTTGGGCACGCAAACATTTTGGCCGCACTCCTTGGAAATTCCAACAGGACTCGGCACCATCGCACTCAGCACGCGCCACCCAAGAATGGAGAAATGAGATTCCTCGCTTCACTTCCGGACACCAATCCGTTGGACTATTGTGTCTGGGGTATTTTGGAAAGCAAGGTTGGCACTAAAAAATATCAAAGTGTCGATCACCTCAAGCAAACGCTTCGCCGGGAATGGGCCAAAATACCGCAGAGCAAAATTTGGGCAGCGTGTGACGGTTTCATTGGCCGTTTGAAGGCCATAATTCGTACCAAAGGTGACCAATTCGAACAAATTGCAAAAAATGTAAAAATTATGGCGTTTGACTTGGTTGCAGTTTTTTATCTCACCCTGTATTTTCTACCAACTATGAGCTGGAAATTACAGGAGGTTTTCAATGGGCTATTTCCTTTCATTCCACAGCACCCGTAATGGTGGTTGTATGAACATTTTAGGAGCGTTCACAAAGTTGTCACCTAGACGTCTCCCAGAATTCAGTAGAAGAGGGCTAATGATTATTTCATCTAAAAACCAGTAAGGAAAGTAGTAAAGTCGGACGGGGCCGACTATATGATACCCTTCACCACTTTGGGTATATTCAAGAGATGAATCACAACAGACGTCGCATTTTTAAAGGAGCAAATCGTGCAAATCGAATGATATATAGGGACTTTGGTGGACCATTTACATTAAATCGGACAAAAAAAAATTGGGAGCTATATCTAAATCTGAACCGATTTTCAGAAAACTTAACACACATCATTCTAGGCCTAATTCATTACGCTGTGCCAAATTTCATGCAAATCGAAAGATATATGGGACTTTGGTGCACCATTTACACTAAATCGGAGGGAAATATATATGAGAGCTTTATCTAAATCTGAACCGATTTTCAGGACACTTACGCACATCATTCTATACCTAACTCTTTACGCTCTGCCAAATTTCGTGCAAATCGAAAGATATATAGGGACTTTGGTTGACTATTTTCATTAAATCGGATGAAAATATACATGGGAGCTATATCTAAATCTGAACCGATTTTCAGGAAACTTAACACACATCGTTCTAGACCTAATTCATTACGCTGTGCAAAATTTCGAGCAAATCGAAAGATATATAGGGACTTTGGTGGATCATTTACATTAAATCGGACGAAAACATATATGGGAGTTATATATAAATCTGAACCGATTTTCAGGAAACTTAAAACAC